>NW_020439054.1:533396-544467 GCF_000699045.2 Agrilus planipennis | reverse complement strand
TAATTGATTGATTGTTGAAGTAACTCTGAATTGAACTGGTTTCAACTGTCTTGTACTACGGTGAACAAGATAATTTATTAGTTAGATTTGTGACGTATTTTGGCAAAGTTCACTTTCTTATGTTAACAATTCATAATAGAAATTATTACCATTATTTGTGTTTCTCAAGAGAATCGTGATTATCATCTTCAAACATTTAGAAAGTCTGGACATTATCTATTATGTTAATTGCAATTTTATCTAATATTAATAATGGTAACTATGAAATACAGTAAATAATTGTCTACTCATTTCCTCACCAATATTTAACAACGATTTGATAAATTATTAAAGTTATGCATACAGAGTGTTATAATTGTTATGGGTAGGTACATGGCTGCCATTTAAAGTAACCTTTTTTTTTTTATCTTTGAACACTCTGTATAGGAAATCAGTTTTGTATCAGACAGACGATCTTGTATTAGAATAGGGAACACGTTTTGTCTCAAAAACTTTCCGATTAAACTAACAGTTTAACCGCAATGAGCATATTGCGTACTTTTTGTGTCACCCTGTATATCTCTTTGCTAATGAAAATACTATTAAAAATTGTCATCTGTCAGCAGCTCAGTCCCAATCAACAAGACACTATCTCGTTTCAGTTTATCACAAAATACAATCTATGTCAAATTACAACAAACAGCGGGGTAAACGCCAGCTTTAGTAAGTATATTCCTACCTAAAGTGGAATTAAAAATTTTTCAACAAGATCCGTAAGGATATTGACTGAATCCACGATGTAGCTAACTCTATGTATTAGGCACGTAACCAAACGGCCGATTTCCTTACAGACCTTGCAGAACATCTTTGAATTCCACTAAAGGTAGCAATATACTACAGATGGCGTATACCACGCCGTTTTGTAGTAATTCGTGGAACGTTGTCTTTAGGTAGCAGATAGAGAGGACCTGTTTTCTACATATCGAGGCGAACCTTCGACTCGATTACAACAGCGACCAACCAGCCTAGCAACCGTTAACTCTGCAACCGCACTCTACAGCCGAACGACCAGCAACCTTCGAGTTGTAATATTTACTGCAGGTATTATACCTATTGCCCAGCTGTTTATTAGGTAAGTTTTCAGCCAATTTAAATTTCCATAACTAACCAAACAGTTCTTTGGGACGGAGTACGCAAAGTCTCTCTGAACTCCCCCAAATTTATATACTAACCTAACCCAACTTTCTCCTTTTCTTTCCTGCATACAATACGACCCACAGGAGTAGTTTTCGCTCTATTTCGTAAGCCATTCTAGAAATGGCTACCCCCAAGAGCCCCACTCTCTTGGAAGGACTTTCCCTTGCGGAAGCTGTAACTTTGGCGAGCGAGCTTCGGTCCAAAATAGCCATATTAAGGGAATTTATCCGTCAGCACCCCGACAACGCAACTTCATCTCCCATGTGCCACGACACACTATCTGACACTTCTTCTATCGCCCATAACTCCCAGACTCAGTCCCAATCAGAACCACCTTCTGTTACCGCTGATGGCGTCAAAAATCCCACGCTTTCAAACGGGATTACCAGCACCACCGAACACTCCACGACCACCCGGCCTACGTCCATCCCAGAAGAAAACCTCCCCGCTTTTAATTTTTATTAATAATTATTTAAAAGACACTAAATATGAAATGTAGAAATTGTATGAAATTCTTATATTGTACTAGGAAATGTATAAAACTAATGCTTTCTGTGAATAAAATACACGGGCAAAACATTGAATAAACCCCAATCTTTCATAAATCTACCTAACCAAACAATGACGTCACCAATGCATATGAATTTATAGTATGTTGTAGAGGTGCATATTCTGATCACTTTGATATTTTGGACGCGGAAATGATAATGACTTGGTGGCCTATGACATAAAATAGGCAATAATACGACAGGCTGTTTGCAGATGTATATCCACTGATGACGTCATTGTTTAGTTACGTAGATTTATGACAGACTAGAGTTTATTTAACGTCCCTGCCCTACTGATATGTTAGAGTATTTTATTCACAGAAAGCATTAGTTTTATACATTTCCTAGTACAATATCAGAATTTCATACAATTTTTGAGAAATGTATACATTTCCCAGGATATGTGTCTATTAAAAAATTGATGAAGCAATATTTTATACACTTCGTAAATAGCCTCGAAATTATATACATTTCCTAGGAATTGTATACAATTACTACATTTCATACATTTCCGGTAACATATCCATATTGTAGAAATAAAGTATTTCGATCGAAAATTCAATTTTTTAAAAAGCAGTAGTCTTGTAAAAATCTTCGTTTTTGAGTTATTTGGGGAAAACTGAAACGGGTGCCTTTTTAAGGTTACTCAAAAACGCACCCCTTAAAAAAGGGGCATCACCTTTACAGGTCAAACTACCATTTTCAATCATAAAACCTCTTTAACGCAATTGCTCCATACTAAAATCTCTATTCTAGTCTATTATTTATTGATTATTTTATCATAATCATAAATAATCATAAATTATTTGTTATTTCGAAATACCTAGTTCTTGTGTTTACTTTTTTTCGTGAATAAGAATACGTCAGTATTGTTGTACTGTTACAATTTTTGTCGCTAGTTATACATACCGGGTGGCCCAAAAAGTACGCAATATACTCATTGCGGAAGTTTAACCGAAAAAGTTTTTTTTGAACAAAAACTTTTTCTTATTTTAACGCAAGATCGTTTGTATTATTAACATTTGAGTATAGCCGCGATATTTTGTAAAGTGCCAAATTTTGGCATTCTGAACAAATTTTTCCTATAACATTTTTCGATTGGAGCTATTGTAATGGACTTCTGGTTATCAGCAGAGAATTGAAACTGTTGTTGGTAGCACTACTTTATTTATTTTCTTTACAGTTATTTCTTAACACTAACTTAAAATCGAAGTTACCAATAATTATTAATTTAGTATAACTTGATGTAGTAGAAGATTTAGTAAAATTGATAATATAGAAGATTTAGTAATTGATTGATTGTTGAAGTAACTCTGAATTGAACTGGTTTCAACTGTGTTTCGACTATGTTTCGACTATGTTTCGACTATGTTTCGACTATCTTGTACTACGTTGAACAAGATTATTTATTAGTTAGATTTGTGACGTATTTTGGCAAAGTTCACTTTCTTATGTTAACAATTCATAATAGAAATTATTACCATTATTTGTGTTTCTCAAGAGAATCGTGATTATCATCTTCAAACATTTAGAAAGTCTGGACATTATCTATTATGTTAATTGCAATTTTATCTAATATTAATAATGGTAACTATGAAATACAGTAAATAATTGTCTACTCATTTCCTCACCAATATTTAACAACGATTTGATAAATTATTAAAGTTATGCATACAGAGTGTTATAATTGTTATGGGTAGGTACATGGCTGCCATTTAAAGTAACCTTTTTTTTTTTATCTTTGAACACTCTGTATAGGAAATCAGTTTTGTATCAGACAGACGATCTTGTATTAGAATAGGGAACACGTTTTGTCTCAAAAACTTTCCGATTAAACTAACAGTTTAACCGCAATGAGCATATTGCGTACTTTTTGTGTCACCCTGTATATCTCTTTGCTAATGAAAATACTATTAAAAATTGTCATCTGTCAGCAGCTCAGTCCCAATCAACAAGACACTATCTCGTTTCAGTTTATCACAAAATACAATCTATGTCAAATTACAACAAACAGCGGGGTAAACGCCAGCTTTAGTAAGTATATTCCTACCTAAAGTGGAATTAAAAATTTTTCAACAAGATCCGTAAGGATATTGACTGAATCCACGATGTAGCTAACTCTATGTATTAGGCACGTAACCAAACGGCCGATTTCCTTACAGACCTTGCAGAACATCTTTGAATTCCACTAAAGGTAGCAATATACTACAGATGGCGTATACCACGCCGTTTTGTAGTAATTCGTGGAACGTTGTCTTTAGGTAGCAGATAGAGAGGACCTGTTTTCTACATATCGAGGCGAACCTTCGACTCGATTACAACAGCGACCAACCAGCCTAGCAACCGTTAACTCTGCAACCGCACTCTACAGCCGAACGACCAGCAACCTTCGAGTTGTAATATTTACTGCAGGTATTATACCTATTGCCCAGCTGTTTATTAGGTAAGTTTTCAGCCAATTTAAATTTCCATAACTAACCAAACAGTTCTTTGGGACGGAGTACGCAAAGTCTCTCTGAACTCCCCCAAATTTATATACTAACCTAACCCAACTTTCTCCTTTTCTTTCCTGCATACAATACGACCCACAGGAGTAGTTTTCGCTCTATTTCGTAAGCCATTCTAGAAATGGCTACCCCCAAGAGCCCCACTCTCTTGGAAGGACTTTCCCTTGCGGAAGCTGTAACTTTGGCGAGCGAGCTTCGGTCCAAAATAGCCATATTAAGGGAATTTATCCGTCAGCACCCCGACAACGCAACTTCATCTCCCATGTGCCACGACACACTATCTGACACTTCTTCTATCGCCCATAACTCCCAGACTCAGTCCCAATCAGAACCACCTTCTGTTACCGCTGATGGCGTCAAAAATCCCACGCTTTCAAACGGGATTACCAGCACCACCGAACACTCCACGACCACCCGGCCTACGTCCATCCCAGAAGAAAACCTCCCCGCAGACATTCTAGCCCTCCTTAAGAGGAAAAACAGAGCCCGCCGCCTGTGGCAAAGACACCGTGATCCCGCACATCGTGCCGAGATAAACGCCCTCCAGCGAGAACTTAGAGCTCGCCTCACAGTATTCCGCAGCGCCTGTTTCGACGAATGCATCGCCCAGGCAGAAATACCCCCGAAAAGCACTTGCCAATGATCCGCTCTCTCTGGAACAGAGCCCTCCACTTCTCTATGGTCTGGAAAGAAGCCACAGTCATTTTTGTCTCCCAAAAAAAAGGTCCCTTGGCAATCCCTCAAGTTACAGGCCCATCAATCAGTTCACTAAGCAAAGTAGTGGAATCCATCCTTCTAGAAATGCTTCTTGACCATGTAGAGTAAAACAATTTCTTTCCCAATTTCCAACACGGCTTCCATAGACACCACGGCACCGGCCAACAACTTTGTGTTGCTGAATACATTTCGATAACCTTAACAATCGCCTTCACACGTCCACGCTTTTACTTGACAACCAACAAGGCTTTCGATTGAGTCTGGCACGAAGGTCCCATTTCCAAAGTCGCCCTCAAAACCCCACACTTTCTTATCGGAGTTATTAGACCCTTTCTTTCTGACAGAACCCTTCGTGTCCACGTTGGCTCTGCCTTATCCCCCAACAAATCCGTCATGGCCGGCGCCTCCAAGGCTCCACGCTGTCGTCCATCTCTTCTGTGCAGACTTGCCGTGTTACCCTTCAATTCTCACACCCCTAAACCAAACGAC
Source organism: Agrilus planipennis (assembly GCF_000699045.2). Classification (NCBI taxonomy): domain Eukaryota; kingdom Metazoa; phylum Arthropoda; class Insecta; order Coleoptera; family Buprestidae; genus Agrilus; species Agrilus planipennis. Next base: position 539,030 of record NW_020439054.1, on the reverse strand, counting down.
CGTTTTAGAAGACCCGGACACCTCTCCTGAGCTGCTCATCATTTGCTCAACTATTTCAAAAATTAGTTTCGCTCTTTAGTGCGAGTGCCCACCCATCTCATTCCTCCCCAAAAAACTCTTCTCCCTACTCAATCCTCTCCCCTTTCCCAACCTTCCCTGGGATGTATAACCTTCGGGTTGATCTCCCTACTCGAGGAGGGGTTTTAGTCGGTAGGCGCTTCGGCGAATCCGACACTACCTCCCTTCAAGAGGTGTCTTTTGAAGATTTCCCCTCCTCGAGGAAAAACTAAATAATAAAAAATAAATAAAAATCGAATGGAGTTGTACAAGTTAGAGAGTTCGAAGTCATACAAAGCGACGAAGGAGGAGCGAAGAAGTGACAAAGTGTTCATAGTAGTGAATTGATAATTAATTAATAGTAAAAGTCTTAATTGGGTCATTGTCAAATTTTGCGCAGGTAAACGAGTCCCTCAACATTATTTATTTTTTTGTTATTAATAATGTCAAAATCCTTAACGAATNCGACGAATGCATCGCCCAGGCAGAAATACCCCCGAAAAGCACTTGCCAATGATCCGCTCTCTCTGGAACAGAGCCCTCCACTTCTCTATGGTCTGGAAAGAAGCCACAGTCATTTTTGTCTCCCAAAAAAAAGGTCCCTTGGCAATCCCTCAAGTTACAGGCCCATCAATCAGTTCACTAAGCAAAGTAGTGGAATCCATCCTTCTAGAAATGCTTCTTGACCATGTAGAGTAAAACAATTTCTTTCCCAATTTCCAACACGGCTTCCATAGACACCACGGCACCGGCCAACAACTTTGTGTTGCTGAATACATTTCGATAACCTTAACAATCGCCTTCACACGTCCACGCTTTTACTTGACAACCAACAAGGCTTTCGATTGAGTCTGGCACGAAGGTCCCATTTCCAAAGTCGCCCTCAAAACCCCACACTTTCTTATCGGAGTTATTAGACCCTTTCTTTCTGACAGAACCCTTCGTGTCCACGTTGGCTCTGCCTTATCCCCCAACAAATCCGTCATGGCCGGCGCCTCCAAGGCTCCACGCTGTCGTCCATCTCTTCTGTGCAGACTTGCCGTGTTACCCTTCAATTCTCACACCCCTAAACCAAACGACCGTTTTAGAAGACCCGGACACCTCTCCTGAGCTGCTCATCATTTGCTCAACTATTTCAAAAATTAGTTTCGCTCTTTAGTGCGAGTGCCCACCCATCTCATTCCTCCCCAAAAAACTCTTCTCCCTACTCAATCCTCTCCCCTTTCCCAACCTTCCCTGGGATGTATAACCTTCGGGTTGATCTCCCTACTCGAGGAGGGGTTTTAGTCGGTAGGCGCTTCGGCGAATCCGACACTACCTCCCTTCAAGAGGTGTCTTTTGAAGATTTCCCCTCCTCGAGGATAAACTAAATATTAAAAAAAAAAAAAACTATTCTACCGAAACTGTTCACGATGGGACGAGGTTCAATGAGATTTGATCTCATCTGATGGTAAACTCCTTTTCTATTCCTCTGTAGCATCATAAAAGCTTTTTCTAATAATTCTGTTTAATGTAACTCAAAAATTAAATACTTTTCACATAGCTAATTTTGCAGTATATTTCTGATTTTCCTTTAGCCAAACGATACACAATCCGTATATTGTGTTATTTCTGTGTTACAAAATCAAATTCACAACAGTTGACTTTCGCGCATATTTCAAAGTAAATCTCCGTACCTAAATGTAACAGATAGAAATAATTCTCAAACAGATGTAATATTAATTTTAAAAGTTATAAATCCTTTTTGGACATTGAAAAATTGAAAGCATAATTTTAACATGAAGAGGAGTTACACTCGTACAGCTAGCTAATCTGAACTAACAGGGGCGAGACACTTAATTTTTTTCTATCTTAAATTTAATGCATTAGTGAATTATTTTTCTGATTTAACTTTACCCACTACAAATAATCTCATATTGATGAGGAAAAATTGTTGCTGTTGTGTGGTGCCACTCCCTTGCCGGGAATCAAACAAGGGCCCCTGGTTTTACGCACCAGTACTCTAATACTAAGCTAGAAAGAGACAGCAACACCCTACCTAAGAGTATTGAGTTTGTACTCAAAGTATAGGTGGCAGCATCGTCGAACCAGTGTATAACCATTATTAGTAAATGAGACACTTTGAATTTTTGAAAGGATTAAAGCATTGGTGAATTAATTTTTTGAATGAACTTTACCAACTAGAAATAACCTAAAATTAATGAGGATTAACCGTAGCTTAGTCGTAGAGTACTGGTGCGTAAAACCAGGGGCCCGGGTTGAATTCGCGGCGAGGGAGTGACAACAACAATTTTTCTTCATTAATTTGAGGTTATCTGTAAGGCGACAGGAAAGTTAATTTAAAAAATTAATTCACTAATGATTGGGGCGAGTTCTCACCCCGGACCCCGGCCATCAGTAGCACTGCACGTTTACATAAGTTGAGATACCACCGGTGATCATGCCCAATCATACTTATGGCGATCGCAGCGCCTCTCTATTTCCTCTAAATTTTTGGGACACACACTTTCCTCGTTCTCCTGTACTCTGACCTCCATGGTCTATTTATTAAAAAAAGAGAGATAACAAAAGAAATACCGTAATTTAGTAACACTCTCACGAACAATTGATTCTAATGAACATAATTTTAGTCCAAGATACCGGAAATGAACCATCAAAATCGCTTTAGTAATTTAAGAAAAAAATGTAGACATACATGCAGGATCGAACCTTTTCTAGAGTTAAAATAAGCATTGCACTTCGACGCACTTTATTGACACGATGATTTTAGGCTCATATTCATGGAACAGATTTAAAATACTGGCGCAGTGTATTCTTTAACCTCAAACTTCCAAAAATAAAACTTCTTCCATTAGGATTTCCAAGCACCACATGTTCGTTAACGACTAAATCATTTACTAAAAATAATACAGACATGTTTATAGTACAACCTTTTTTTGGGATACCCGTGTGTAAATCTTTGGTGAATTATACAGGCAAAATTTATCTACTGAATATGGCATCTGATTTAAATAACATCACAATATTCTGTTCTGGTGCCAAGTTTATAAAAGATAACCAATTGGAAAATAGTCGGAAATCAACTACGTTTCTAATATCCACTTCTAAAGTAATAAAACCCAAAAATTCTTACGTATTTTAAAAATAGATTTGTCTCATCCAAGGGCTACTTTACAGGCATCAGTAGCGTAACATTTTTAGAGGGATTATGTTTTATTTTCCTAATGCATTCCAGATTTATAAGATTTAAGCTTTCGACGCTGCAGGGTTGACGACGCATGATTTAAATAAGCAAATAGTGGAAAATCTTCAACAAAATTATGATACTATTTTGTTAAATACACTCAATCAAATAAAAGCAATCTTTGGTTAACCATTAAGGGAAACATGACCTAACATAACCATAACATAACCTAGCCTAACCTAACCTATTTTAACCTAACCCATTCTAAAATATACTATAGAAATTGAATTTGAATGAAAACTTCTTTTACAAAATTTTCACGTTCTTGGAGCGCGCCAAATACTGAACTCCTGCCGACTTATCGATAAAAACACAGGAGAATCTCCGATTTTTGCAGGTGGCCATAAATCAATTTTGTATGTATACGAGGTCAAGACCAAGCCATAGCTTTGTCAAAGTCTATAGATACAAAATATATTTGTACTATACATTTAATTAATTTAAAAAAGTCAAACAAAAAAATCTGAAGCATGTTTTATTTTCTTTAACAAATGTCAAACTGTAACTGTTTGTTTTTGAATTATACTAACTTTTCGTACCTTTCAAAAACAACAAAGAAACTGCAGGTGCTTCATACAATTATTCTTATATATTTCGTCCTACGAAAATTAACATACTGTTCAGTTTTTTATTCTTGTCGATAGTATCAATACTACCCTCTTGTGCAATATCAACAGTTGCTTTTATCCTTAGTTTTACATCATTAATAGATATCACGTTTTTAACACACATGAACAAATGACTACAGTTCAACAACATTTATACCCTTATAATATATCTTTACGAACATTCATTGGTTATGAAAAGCAATCATGTAACCAATTCTAATAATCACCAAATAACTGGCAAAAGATGCCCTTTACCTAATATTTTCCTTATTTTCACTTCAACCTTCACAATCACTAAATACACCACATGTTACTTGTGTTTTAACATTTATTTATGTACAACTAGATTTTAAGGGTGAGCTATATTTTATTTTTTATTAAACCGTTTATTTCATAGTTTACCTTGTTTGTTTATTAGTAAGTAATTCATAAATATCTCGATTTTGTTATAATATAATGTTTATTATTGTGTTTTCAATTTATTTCAATCGTTCAAAAATCTTGTACCAGTTGAAATATATATGTCAATTAGCACACAAAGCAGTGGTCTTTTGAAAAAATCTAATTTTATAGACGTACGAAGAAATAAACTATATTTAACTTTTTACGATGGATTATACAATACTACACAATTCTGCACAATTGTAGCTTCTCTTCAACTTCAAACAAATGTGTAACTATAGATATCTTTTTAATTCTTAAAATATCAGCAGTTTTATTAACTTCATTCTTTTTGAGTAAAAGTGAATAGCGATGGAGTTACATCACACAGTTTAGGTCGGAAAATCAATAACACTATTATACTTTCTCTCACGAAACACGTTTTGAGAATAAGGAGCTTTTCTATTAGTTTTTGCGTCACTACGTTTTTATTTTATATAAGCTTTTTACCGGCATGTTTGTTCACCTCGATCAACTTTTACTGCAATATGCATTTACCTGTTACAGTAAAATGTTGAAATATTTTAAATAATGGTTGAAGTAACTATAGTACTTGATCGATTTAGAATGAGGTTATGGTCAGATGTGCGGGATTTGAAGGATTCAAATGAAAATGTTGAGATTGATTGATCAGAAGAAAAAAGGAAACTGTCTATGTGTAAAGTGTTGGAAATAGAAGGAGGCATTTCTATTGCTCCCTATAATTTTTTCAAAAATTGTTCTGGTGACACCACCAATACCTTATGCAACAAAAGAATACGAGCCAGAAGCCATTAAGGGCACTAACCCAACATGGTATAACTGCCTCGAGCTTTGAAATTCCTGTAACCTGCATACAATTACAGAACATCGGAAATAAAATTAACAAAGGTGATTGCCGTCGAAAAACCTGACCATTGAGACCAAATCGGTCTATTATTGTTTTCAAAAGAACATTCAGGAGATACTTGAATACCTTTGTGCATTTGAAATTATGGAATATTTTCTAATATAATAATTGGTGATCCTCGATAACGAACGTAGAGTAGTCAGTTAGTACAAATCTTTAATTAAACGCTTTAATACTTTCAGAATTTCAGAAATTTGGTTGCTCAGAGGAGATAACAGCGATAATCATGCTGTGGCTGTTTATAAACTAACTGAATGTTGGATAGTAAACAAACTGTAGAAAAAACTGTGCATATAGAACAGTAAGAGGCGAATATAAAGATAGGAGACGAAAAATTAGAAGTGGCTGATTTTAAGTATCTAGGAAGTGAGAACGGAAGAAGTAGTAGGGATATA
>NW_020439054.1:513603-531894 GCF_000699045.2 Agrilus planipennis | reverse complement strand
GTCTTGGATGCGCGCTGGCAAAATCGTAGGTAGGGAGAAAAAAGCTCATTTTACTCTCGACTCTTGTTCATTAAACATACTTTTTCATACACTACCTTCCAAAAGTTTTGTTCAATCATGAATAGTAGTGCGAGTCTAAAACAAGCGTTGAAGCCTTTAATATGTCTTTAAATATAAATAAACAGTTCGTTGATATTTTCAGTAGTAAATGGTACCAATAACAGCACATTTGAGCAATGCAATTTTAGTGGATAAAATGGTCAATTTTTCCGTGCAGTACCGTACGGATTGTACGCTCCTCACCGTTTAAGAATTTGGCCGAGAGTTGTCTCCTTTCTTTTCTGGTCTAGTGCTGTTCTTTTCTACTTTGCTACATCGCTAGAGAAGTTATAAGAAGTATACCATGAGGTGGATCTTTAACCGAGCGGCATGGCCTAGAGGTTTAGATCATTGCTTAGCATTCGGGAGGACGCCGGTTCGATTCCGGGTCCGTCTGCCTTAGTCCAAGTTTTTCTATGGTTTCCTTGGATCACTTAGGCAAATGCTGAGGCAGTAATATTCCACAGATAATCTTTCACTCTCTTCTGTCTTCATTTAGTCCGTCTCATCTTTCTTACCCGAACCACCGCCCACCCATTCCCACGATTCCTGAAAGCAGGCTGTAGAGGGCCTTCCGCCCTACTTTCCGGCATAGTCCGGAGGGACTGCCCGCCCACCAGCATTGCTGGCTAGTGCGAATGAAACACCCAAGTTTTTTTTTTTGGATCTTTAAAGCGGTACTGAAACGCAAGCTGACCTATGTTTCGTTGCTCTGGTAGAGAAGAGCTACTCTTTCTACTAGTAGCGGGAAGCTTGAGAAATTGAAAGGACTAGTGCTAAGGAATATTACTTAGGCAATTAGGTCTACGGCCACAGCGACTCTGGGGATACTCCTTGGCATTCAATCCTTCAGTGTAACCATTAAAACGGCCACAACTAAGGCCCTTTATAGGCACCGAAATATCTATAGAGGAAGATCGTACAAAGACCCTCTTCTTCTTTGACAAAAAAATACAAAATCAGTCTCTATTCTAAAGAGGATTGGTCTACAGGAAAAGACTCCATCCCTTGTGACGGAGACCTGATGAGTCCAGAAACAAGGAGAGAAGTGGAATCTGTATTTAAAACCGCCGAAGTGGGAGCAGACTTTTAGTACCACTACGTCAGTTTGTCACTTCTTTTCAGACTTGTTGTGCCCAGGCAGTGTTGCCAATTCGAAGGATTTATCCCGATTCGAGGATTTTTGACGTTTTCGAGGGATAAAGGGATTTTTCCTTATTTTCGCGGGATTTTTTGTAATTTGCCATTTTCTGGTTGGTTTTGCATGATTTTGTTGACCTGATATTATATTATGAAGGCGCTCATTTTTCTAATTGTAAACGTAAAATTTTGTCAGCTATAATCGTACGTATAATGCTGTACGATGAAACGGTTGAATACGACGGCAACGTGCGTTCAAGCCTACTAGTGCAACCTGCAGGTACCTGCTTAAGTCCCTACAATAAATTGTCTTGAACTCTTTTGAATTGTATATTGTTTTCGTATCATTGTATGGTCTTCAGCAAACATCTTGAAAGTGACCAGTCAACCAGAAACAGATGTTAAAACTAATAAAAATAAATGTTTGAGTTGGTGTATTATTCCGAAATCCGAACATCTAAACATCTAAACCCCCAAAGCCTGGTTGTGTCTGCATTTTTGGGAAACGAGATATTTAAATACAATAAAATTATCGGTACTATGCTATCGACACGAAAAGTTGTCCATGTTTACAGAAATATTGTATATTTTTTTTCTTCGAATAAACGATTAAATTAACAAATTAAGAGATAATAATAGTAATAAGTTGGAGGGATTTTTAGAGAAAATATGGGACTTTTTGGACCTGCGCATGGAGGGATTTTTAGAGAAAATATGGGATTTTTTGGACCTGCGCGTAGGATTTTTTCCTGTAATAGGTTAGCAACAGTGTACCCCAGGAAACAGTTTCTGATAGCAACACCGAGCACATATACATATGAACTGACTGTAAAAGTGCTCTGGAGGTCCTGAATGGGTACTCCACAAAGACAAAATTATTAGAAGTCTGCCACCAAGCCTTCCACAGACTATCGATTCAAAACAAGGTGGTTTTGCTCTGGCTCCGGGGTCATAACGACAAAAAAGTAAACAAGCTCGCAGACGCCTTTGTTAAAGCAACACCTCACCTGCCCTTTAAAGCGAGAGTAGGAAGGTAACAAAAAACGGAAAACCGAGGGATTAGCCGTGCTTTTGTGGTCTGAACAAGCCTAAACTCAAGGCAATAATAATAATCTACACTAGTTATTTTGTTTTCGACATCTGATTTACCTGAGGAAAATTTTTATTTACAATTTTCGATGCATCTTCAATGTTTACAATTTTGGGCAAGTCACCTATGTATATATTAACTTAATAATTGTTTTCTCTATTTTTATGTCAATGCAGCTCGTTTCGTAATTAATACAAATCTTTCTTTTCCAGTCGATAAATCGGCTCTGAATTTGACTAATGAGCCCTCTTTCGACCCATGTCTTAAAATTTTAGATGTCATCAATGAAGCAAATCTTCTTTCAACCGGCTTTATACATTCAAGTAACATTGTATTAATCATCTGTAATCTTTTTATGTAAATTTGACAAATCGTCAATATTTTTTTATACTGTTTAGCTGATCGTAGAAGTCTTTTTTAAACATTGAGTCCAAGTCATTCACAATAATGATACCAGCATCATCATCATCATCACTTTCATCGCTGACATCATTAATCACACTAACTAGCCTCACATTTGAAATAACACAACCATTGAAGATTAGATTTGATTATTATAATCGCAATTTTCGAAAATTTAGACTGCGAAATAGTTTTTGTGAAATCACTCTTCACATTTCAAACATTTAAGACACTAACTTAGAATTAGCTCTCATCATTTCCGCGTACGTTTTACATGTACCTATCTCTACCACCCGCAGTATATAACGGGCATAACAATTTTTCGTTAGTTTTTTTATGACTAATTTAAGTTTTATAAAACTTGCTAATATCTCACTGCTTTTATTAAATACTAACTCCGCTCAATTCAATTAATTTAATCCCCTTATAACCACAATAACCAGATTTTAACTCTCATTAACGTGATTCTATTATTACATTATAATTAGCAACTGTTAAAATGAAATAATTTATATCTATATTGTGCCTACCTATACATGGTAATAGGCGTCCGATAGTATGAGAGGAAGTGATTTTATAAAGGAAATATGTAGATATATCAATAGTACCGACAATGCTATACAACAGAGCTTAATATAGAAAATGATGAATATGGAATACATTAATTTAATCCTTCACAATTTAATGTAAATTTCTTATCAACGTACAGTGTGATAATTTATTATTTTACATATTTTCTTTAATCGTGCCTATCATTATACATTTATGCTAAATGCTTAATATTATTTTAATAACGATATCAGTGGGGGAAAATATAAACGACCAAAAATTCTAAGACGTGTTCAACATCTTCATATTCTAACGCATTTCTTTCGGCTGAAAATTCTTTTTTTCGCTGGGATCATTACGCAGACACCTCTCTTTGGTGTTTGAAGACGAGATCCCGTTCTTCCTGGATTAAACATACATACCATCAAAAATATCCTTTTTCAACATAATAACACAATGAGGATACGATATAAAAATTGAGTAGCTTTGTTCGTAGTTTTCTGTTATTTTGATAAATAATATTTACAGTGGTGTTATACTTAGTTTACTTTCTCTAGCGATGTGCCCCTTCCAATGTCTTGGATGCGCCCCGACTATTGTTCATTAAACATACTTTTTCATACAGTACCTTCCAAAAGTTTTGTTCAATTATGAATAGTAGTGCGAAGCGTTGAAGCCTTTAATGTCTTCAAATATAAATAAACAGCTCGTTGATATTTTCAGTAGTAAATGGTACCAATAACAGCACATTTGAGCAGTACTGTACGGATTGTACGCTCCTCACCGGTTAAGAATTTGGCCGAGAGTTGTCTCCTTTCTTTTGTGGTCTAGTGCTGTTCTTTTCTACTTTGCGCCGGTCAAACTAAAGGTCACATCGCTAGAGAAGTTATAAGAAGTATACCATGAGGTGGATCTTTAACCGAGCGGCATGGCCTAGAGGTTTAGACCATTGCTTAGCATTCGGGAGGACGCCGGTTCGATTCCGGGTCCGTCTGCCTTGGTCCAAATTTTTCTATGGTTTCCTTGGNTTTTAAAAACAGTTAAAGTGTAAAAAATTAAAATAAAAAATAACGTTTTTCATTTATGTTTATGATTTTTATGGTCGGATCCATTACAATAACTTCCCTAATATACTGGGACTTATAAAGTTTGTTAACAATTACTTTTCATTATTATGATTACATAACTGCTTTTTATGATAACGAAACGACAACTTTTGAAATTGGTAGCACTTCCATATAAAATTGAAAGGAAAAGCAACTTGCCTTATAAGACCATGGTTAAAAAAGGAGGTACAACTGGGTCAGGTCCATTACGAAATTAACTACTTATTCAATGTCGAGAAAGTCAAGCGTGCATCAAGGGATTTTGGCCTACATACAAAATTAAATTCGTACTTTTCATAATAATAATGTAATGTACCTACAGCGCACACAAAATCGTCTTTCGCTGATATACTTCGCTTACTTTTGTAGCGATGTGACCTTCAGTTTGACCGGCGCAAAGTAGAAAAGAACAGCATTAGGCCAGAATAGGAAGGAGACAACACTCGGCCAAACTCTTAACCGGTGAGGAGCGTATAATCTGTACAGTACTGCACGGGAAACTTGACTACTTTATCCAGTACAATTACATTGCTCAAATGTGCTGTTATTGGTACCAATTACTACTGAAAATATCAACGAAATGTTTATTTATATTTGAAGACATATTAAAGGCGTTAACGCTTGTTTTCGACTCGCACTACTATTCATGATTGAACAAAACTTTTGACAGGTACTGTATGAAAAAGTAAGTTTAATGAATAAGAGTCGAGAGTATAATGAGCTTTTTTCTCCCTACCTACAATTTTGTCAGCGCGCATCCAAGACATGGGAAGAGGCACATCGCTAGAGAAAGTAAATGAAGTATAGTTCTGTGTTGAGTAGGGTAGTAGATCAGATAAATTCTCTGGGTCTTCATATTATTAAACTACAGGAAGCACCTCTACGCACTAGTTCAGAAACCCACACCGCTTCCATTCTCGCACCTTTTTTCTAGCATAAAACGGCAAATTAAGAAATGTCAACGAGCTGCATTCAAACCAGGTATATTCTCGATCGACATTTTTCATTGAAAAATTATTTCTATTAAAACTTGATAGCTTCAACGAGAATATTATACCTACATAGACAAATTTGCTTCTATGAAGGGTCGTCTGTTTCAATTCACTTTCAAAAAACAAGCGAGTAAACACTTGCAAAACATTGAATTTATTCCATCACAAGCTGCCACTGATTTCAAGTGACTAAATTTAGGGGATAATAAAAAAAGTACCTTATATACACAAATAAAGGCGTACGTTTGGAGCGGGGTGCTGTACGGGTGCGAAACATTGACGGTGGGCGCAACGGAAAAGCAAATGTGGTGTTACAGGCGAATGATGAGAATGCTGTGAATATTAGAAATGAAGAGGTTTAGAAAGAATAGGTAAACAGAGAACTTTATGGAAGTCAATAAGAAGTAGGCGAGATACAGCCCATTTCAATTTGTTTGAATTGTGACCTTGAAGTAATCTGCGCGAAGATAGAAAGAATACACACTAGGCGTGAGCAAGACAAAAATAGTTGGAACAAGCTTGAACGAGCAGAGCTCTCGGTGGGAACTGTACAGTACTAGACGAAAATGTTTAGCAATTTCTTAAAACAAAAATGTATATAAATTAACAATAGAAAACAAAGCAAAAGTTTTATAGGTGTGTAGAGCGTTAAGTTAATTCACTTGTTATTATTTTTGACTTAATATGCTTTTAAATAAAGCATATTCTTAAATTTTGACGAGGCAGTTTAAATAATTTTGCAAATGGTACTGTACACATTTGTCTAGCTCTCGCTCGATGATCGGTGAACGAATGAGCTACGCAGACAAATATGATTTAATTTGGAATTATGCTACGGCGCATCCTAATAAAGGGAAGGGACATATCTCCAACTTCTTGAAACGAACAGTAGGTTGGTAGGACACCTTCTCAGCATGAATGGCATGATCAAAGACATACTAGAGGCAGAAACAGGAGTAGAGGTAGCTCAAGATAGGAAAGTGGAGGTGCGTGTCCAAACAGTCTCAGGACTGACGACCTTATGATAATGATGATATACACAAAAACCGAAACATTAGTTTTACTCCTAACCGTCCTCTAAACGCAGAAATCACCTTTTCATCTTTTTCTAAAAATATGTTTTTCTAAATAGTTGTTTTTGTTTAGAAAGCCAATTGTACAATTGTAAAATACGATGCCAAAAGATTATGTAAATAAACGCATGACTCAAAATCCTTAATTTTCACAAATTAGTTTGATAAAACATTATGAAATAAATATTTATTCTGAAATATACTCTACATAATAATTTTTTTTTAATATCGGTTTTGTAGAGAACTCCAAGCTATTTAAAAATTACTGAATACATTCTTCACTATTAAATTATATTCCTATTTTCTTTTATAGATACATTCAAACCAAAACCAAATTCTTTAGTTTTTGTGTCAAGAATATCATGGAACATATAAGCCAGCGGAATGGAAACTGTCAAGAGGAAAGCGTTAAAGTAGCAGGTGCCTAGATTTGATCAGCTATTCGTACTACACACGCATAATATTGTCCGTTCACTTAGAGAAACGTACAGCGTAGGCGATCGTAAGCGAGTCCCCGGAATATGGCCGATTGTTTACCGTCAGATGTTAATCCAACAGCGTACTCGTCTGTCATTTGTTTCATCCGTGTGTTTACCTTGTGAAATCGTTTTATAGTAAAAATCATTACTTTTAAATATTAAACCGTTGTTTGTAATGTACGCAGATAATAAATATACTTTCGTATTTCATTATACTTGTACAGAAATTCTATTATCCATATTTTTAGTAAAAGATATCCTATTTTTATGTTCGGTGTGAAATTAAAGCCAAAAAAAGGAAATATATATTGTTTATTTTTTCAAAAACAATCAACGTTTCGCCCAAGTTATCGGATCTTTTCAAAGCTAGTTTTTTAATTAGTTTACTTCAATTGTAAAATAAAAATTACGGAATAAACTCTATCATAAATCTTATTCTTCTCTTATTCATAACAGTGATTAATATTGTACCTATTCATTGATAAAATTTAGGTCTTCTTTTCACTCAATAGCGTAATCTCAAAGTCTATTAAAGTTGGTTGTGTATCTCTACTTTTTTTTTCGATCAAAGGACAACCGTAAGCTAACAAACACATCGATCTGGTGTACTTTTCTCTAAGTGAATGGACCCTACCTACGACAATTACAATGTAACTCAGCGACTTGCTTACAATCAGCTGACTTTATTGCCCTGTTTCTATATTCCCATATCCATGATCAACATTTACAGCAAAACAAATAATGTTATTATGATTCACTCTTTGTCGGTTACAAAATTGTATTTTACCATTTAATTTACGAAACCTTTATCAGCTGGTTTTGATACGCCACTGGCAGTAACGTTCCAAGTATATGCTGTTTATTCCTTTCTTTCCATATTTGCAGATTATTTTAATCGATCCGATCACCCATTAAAAGTTTTGCGAGATGCTTTATACTTACATATTTTTACCTCAAGCAATCAAATGATTATTGCAATAGTTATTTATCAATTATGCATCGAGACCGTTCTAATAACTCTTGCTCTTGTATTATAAACCGCAATTTTCAATTACATACAATTCTCAGAATTTAACAATTAACTTGCACAATTGCGTACAAGTTCTTACATTTTTTTTTTTAATAATAGAGATACCTAGTTGTTGTTTTGTCTTTTCTAATATTCCTAATGAAGGGTTTCAGTGCATATTTAAATTCAAACAAATAAAATAAACTTCTAGTTGAAATATCTACTTATGCAGGCGGATTTTTTTGAGAACAATTTGGATTTAGGTTGGATCGAAAACAAAAGTAACAGGCCTAACCTAAAACGATATCGGTTGTCAAACTCACCAAAGCATCCCATGAAATGTCCAAAGTAACAAAGTAAGTATTCCTTTTACGCCAACATTGTAACACTTCCGCCTTAAGAGTAAGTTTCAATCACTATCTGATCACTATCAGTGTTTTGAACTAATTTATTATCAGTAACGCCAATGAGCGTCGAGTGGTCAAACTGCGGGATACACAGAAAACACACAATCACGTCTATCACACCCACTAACTTTTGTGAGTTTATGAAATGAACATGAAATGATTGCTCACACTTGTGTTCCAACCAATGACGCCATGGAAAGCAGTTTGTGATCGATAAAATCCGGATAGTTTCGTTTAAGAAACACCGTATGACACGATTTTATACTTTTAAATCTTTAATAAATGCTATTTGGGTCTTTATTTCGTTTATTTAATTATCCAAATACATTAAACTGATCAAGTGTTCAAAATTGTAGCTGTAAATAACATTTCATATACCTGCATAAGTAAAGAAACATATTAATTTATAGTTTTGGCTACACAATCCTACAGGAATGAACTTTAACGTTAATGTAATTCAACCATAGATAATAGATACACAAAAGGTAATTCAACAATGAATTCAACGAATAACAAAATACGTTTTTTTTTTGTTATAGGTTCTATGTGGACGACATCTGACGATATGAACGAAAACTTATTTGTGAACATCTTAACGGATTTCTACTGATGATTACTTCGTGTAATTAAAAGGTGGCGCCACAAGTTCCATTATATTTAAAAACGAATCCCATTTTTATATTCAATCAAACTGTATAATAAAATGTTATTTTTTATGTGAAAAATCGTAACTGATTAATTTCTAAGCAATTAAAACGCAAATTGGAACTTTAACAGCGTTTTTATTACTCAAGATAATAGTTTCGCTATACTTTTAAGTGGGTATATTGTCAGAGACATATTAGAGGCAGAAACAGGAGTTAGGAGGGGTAGAGGTAGACCTGGATTAGATTACTGTTCGTAAATAGTTAAGGATGTGGATTGTTCTAGTTTTAGGGAAATTTTAAGTTTATCTCAGGATAGGAAAGAGTGAAGGTACGTGTCCAACCTGTCTTAAGACTGACAACCTTATGATGATGAATACTACAACATACTCACTTGAAAAAGAATATCGACAATACAAAATGAATATAAACATTCAAGTAAAATCCAACTGAATTAGTCGTTTATAAACTGTTTAATAATCGAATTCAAAAAGAAGAAAAAGCATATTGTTTATAATTAACATTAACATTTTGTCCTTTTACTTATCGCAGCCTAGTGCCAGTGGCATAGCATGAGGAGAGATAGAGGGTGCTATGGCCCCGAGCGATGCATATGTGAGAGGCGATAAAAATGTTTTCGTCGATATTTTAATCAAGACCGCCGCGCAGTAATGTTCTTGGTAATTGTACCAGTTTTTAATAATTTACACTATGCAAAATTTGTGAAAAGCAACTGTCTTATTTAACCGTAGAAATGGTATTTTTTCATAGTAAATACAACGAAAACTAAAGGACAAATAATCAAACCCTAATAGTTCACTAAATGATTTATTATTATAGTTCAAGCTCCCAAAGAACGAAAAGTTGAAATCGTAACAATCGTAAAAAAACATACCAAAAAGCTGGAACAGAAATCGTCTGGTGGACAATAAACAACACACTTTTTATATTCTATTTATATTTAGCACTCCCCAATATAAAATTTCATAAATGTCATCAATAAAATAATGCATAATCCTGAGTTATTGAAAATTTAAAACATTTTAAAGTTATGGAAAGAATGCTTATGTACCTAGCTGCAATAAAAATGCTGATGATCGAGATACTGAGGGTATTATCTATTTGGATATTACTGTACACTGATCACAACCCTTATTTGCTATTGCATTGATCGTGAAACTCTTACATTCTCCATACCAAGAGCACAATGCCAAATAGAGATAAGTACGAGATATGGCGGCAGTTTCCAAATTTGATGCATGGAAATGCAATTTTCGAAATTTTTAGCAAAATTGAAACATCTCTAAAACTAAAATTTTTTAGATAAAGTTGCATAATCAAAGTCAATCTAAAACGGTTCACTGAATCTATAAATATCACAAAAAATATCGCATTCCACTTAAAATAAGGCAGTTGATATCGACTTCCGGTATAACCAGAAGTGACCGACGATTTCAAATATTTAGTTAGAAAGAGCGTTAGCTTTTAGGTTCTTTGCCGCATGGAAGACTTCTTCACCGAACGGCATGGCCTAGAGATCTAGACCATTGCTTAGCATTCGGGAGGACGCCGGTTCGATTCCGGGTCCGTCTGCCTTGGTCCAAGTTTTTCTGTGGTTTTCTTAGATCACTTAGTTAAATGCTGGGGCAGTAATATTCCACAGATAATCTTTCACTCTCTTCTGTCTTCATTTCGTCCGTCTCATCTTTCCCACCCGAAACACCACCCACCCGCTCCCACGATTCCTGAAAGCAGGCTGAAGAGGGCCTTCCGCCCTACCTTCCGGCATAGTCCGGAGGGACTGCCCGCCCACCAGCATTACTGGCTGGTGGGAATGAAACACTCAAAAAAAAAAAACTTGCACCACATGTAGCTTTGCAACTAGCAATTCCATTTAAATTTTGTCTTTTAAACACGTAAAAGAAATACATTTTTACGACTTGATTTATTGTTCCGATATATTGATTTTCAAAAAGATGAGAAATAAGATTATGTTAAGTTCCGATAAGCTTCCGTTATAAAAATGCGGAACCAGATGCAAAAGCGGATGTGAAAATGTATGCGAAACTTCCGCAAGCAGCGAAAGCAGAGGTCTGTTGCAACACTAGTTAATGGGACACCTCAAGCACGG
This sequence comes from Agrilus planipennis, assembly GCF_000699045.2. Lineage (NCBI taxonomy): Eukaryota > Metazoa > Arthropoda > Insecta > Coleoptera > Buprestidae > Agrilus > Agrilus planipennis. The sequence goes on along the minus strand of NW_020439054.1, from coordinate 520,773 downwards.
GCAGCTAGCTAGAAACATATTAGAAGCAGAAACAGGAGTTAAGAGGAGTAAAGGCAGACCTTAATTAGATTAGTGTTCATAATTAGTTAAAAATTTAGGATGTTCTAGTTTTAGGGAAATGCGAAAATTAGCTCAGGATAGGAAGTTAAACGATTTATAACTCAAGAATGGCTGAACCGATTTGGCTGAAAATTGGTGGCCAAGTAGTTTACAACCGGGAGAAGGACATAGGATACTTTTTATCACGTTTCACGAGAAAAATGTGCTATATGTAAACGCAACTGGCATGGAATGACAAAACGCAAGTGACATCTAAACGTAAAGTTGTCTATGGTTAAGTATGGTGTTTTACTTTTAGCAGATTTACCTGAAACTTGGCTTTAATGCTTTTTCATATAAAATTAATGTCATACATACATATTTCAACATTTTACAAAATTGTACCTCTTTAGGAAGCTGAAAGGGGTTTGCAAAGATTGCATGTTTGTTTTTGGTCCGATTTACTTGAAACTGGATAAAAAATTCAATCTGTGTTGTGGGGGGTGAGTGGTGGAGAGGAGTCGCAATGTTTAAATGGAACATATATTATTTGTGGTCATATTTACTTGAAACTTCATTTTAATGGTCTCTCATGTAATTTCTGAAAGATCTACCTCGACATCTTAAAAAAGGGGAAGGTGTTGAAATTTTTGTTTGGGACATACTTTATTTGTGGTTGAATTTACTTGAAACTTGGTATATATGCTGTTTGATAGTATTAATCAAATGAAAAGAGGTTGCAACGTTTCCATGGGGTATATTTTATTTGTACTCGGATTTACTCGAAGGTTGCTCATTGTTGAAATTAAGCAAATACGTGTTTTGGCAATTTTTAAAAATCAATCCTTAAGGATGAAATGTTGTTGCTACGTTTGTATTTGAAATTTAAGATGGCGACATTACATAAAATTAAAACGTTGTAAGGGTGAATTGGGAGTTACAAGGTTTTATGGAGAAGCAATATTAATTTCTGCGAGCGAAGCCGCGGGGAAAAGCTAGTTTTATAGAAATGTAATACTGCGATGGGACAGTCTGTAGAAAGAATAACAACTTTGTAACACACATATATTTGTGTAATTAATGTAATACAGTATGCTACACATATTTCGAATTTCAAAACACATGTAACAAACTCTATTCGTAGTCACATCCGTTATTCAGTTTTAGAATCCGTCATTTTAGAAAAAACAAAAGTTTTTGTAAAATGTATTTGTTTATGTCGAGTACTTGCTACAAGGCCCAAAATGACGGAATCTGTTCCACATTCCATTTCAACACTTTATGGAAATACATATCCGATTAGCACATCTTTTTTTTACATTTACTAATTAATTCTTATGTACATATACAAGTCTTAACATTACTTAAAGCATTTGTCGTGATGAGACTTTCCCGTTTGTATTTTTATATACCTAATTATGAGTTTATGTATAATATACCATTAAACTAATGATACAAATAAGCGCATCCGTTTTTAAATACCTGAAAGAAAACCGATTGAAAATCTATTTATGCATTTTTATTCGCTCTTTTCTCAAATACACCACTTTTCCTTTAGCTATCACTCACCTGCCTTTCAACAGTTAAGAACTCTTTGAGCAAATTATCCCAACAATGATATATTTCTTTTGTTTTTCATTCTGCGTGTTTAATTTCCACTGAATTCCATATATTATACAAGTACAATTTGTTTTGTTATGACCACAGTACTCCATTAAATGACTTTTGTATTTCACCACGGTAAATGGAAAAGTAATCCATTTACAACTAAATTGAAACCTAGCAGGTACAAGTCCTTATAATGTAAGAAATAATCATTCTGGAAAAATAACTAATCTCTTCAAAGAATGAAGCACATCGTGCTGTAATTATTTTTTCTTGAGATCATGATGATAAAGCAGCATCAGCACCTAGCATGGAGCAGATAGCTTTAAATAAAATGGAAACTGTATTGACAAAACCGTAGTATATACAAAAATAAATAAAAGTAAAACAAAAATACTGATACACAAGGGAAGAAAAATTAGCGAAAGAGCGAGGAGACCAAAAAATAATAAGGAGTGGTTGATTTTTGGTATTTAGGAAGTCAGATGACTCAGGATGGAAGGAGCAGTAGATAACGGCCTTAGGTAGAGGGGTTTTAGTCAGTAGGTCCGAGGACACCTTCCTCGGGAATCTGACACTACTCAGTCGTGCGGACGGCTGGGTGTCTTTTGGAGATTTCCCCTCTTTCACAAAAAAAAAAAACAGGATCGAACGGCCTTCAACAAGAAAAAGTCACTTCTATGTTCAGTTAATTAAGAAATTCGAAAAAGATTGTTAAAGGTGTTTGTCTGTAGTGCGGCGCTGTGCGGTGCGAAATATGGACGGTGGGCGCCGCGGAAAAGGTTAGAAACCAGGGCCATACTGGATACATTTGCATTTGCACCCCTGCACCCAGGGCCAAGCCGGGCCAAATGACTCAAAAAATGTAAAAAAAAAGAGAAATTAAAAGAACTTAATAATTTTTTTCATAGTTTTCAAATTATAAAAGGAAAACAAAAAACAAACTATAAAAGTATCATTTATAATGAAATAAAATTTGTGCACTTTCCCTTCTAAACCAGGCCATTTGGTTACATCGCACCCCGGGCCAAAATCTTCAGTCCGGCTCGAAATATGATGTTATCGGCGAACGATGAGGATACCGCGGATAGAGGATGTTAGAAATAAAAAGGTATTAGAAAGAATGAATGAGAACAGAAATCGCTATGCAAGTCAGTCTATAAGAAAAAGGCGAGACAACTTGGTAGGACACTTTCTCAGGCAGGAAGGGCTAGGTAGGGATATATTACAAGCAGAAACAGGAGTTAAAAGGAGCAGAGGTAGACTTAGATTAGATTAGTGTTCACAAACAGTTAAGGATGTGGGATACTCTAGTTTGAGGGAAATGCGAAGATTAGCTCAGGATAGGAAAAAATGGAAGTGCGTGTGCAACGAATTTTCCAGATAACCTGATTGATGATGATGATGATAATGATGAGATCACGATCAGATTCTTCTGATGTTAGTGAGAATCGGCATATCATACCTAAATAGAAACATTTGACACTAGTTTTAGGCTGATATTGTGAGTAATTTTTATTAACAAAATACCAATTATTTTTTATTTTATTATAAGAAAACTAACGTTTAAGCTTTCCATGGTGTATTCTCGATGAAACATTTTCAATAATAAAGGAAACAGAAAGGAAAGAATGTTTCAACAAAAATGTTTATTCCTCGAAAATTGTTTCGACCTCTAAAGGGTCATTTTCAAGAGTACAATAGATGTCGAAACAATTGTCGAGGAATAAACGGTTTTGTTGAAACATTTTTTCCTTTCTGTTTCCTTGAAAACTAACGTGTTATATGTGATAATAAAATAACTGTTAAGCATTAAATTACCCTAAAAAGTCATTTAATGGACATTCAGCCTAACAAATTCGATATTAAATTGCAAGAAACAGAATAAATCTTAACATCGACAAACATCAATAAAGTAAAGTAAAGCGTTGTTAAATACAACAGTTGATTTTTTATAAAGAATATGGTTCCAAATCTCACATTTTACATAATTGTAAAGTATTCTTCAGTAAAATTATTTTCAGAACATTTACTTACGGTTGAAAATAATTTTTAATTTTATGGCAAATAGAAAATCGTCCTCATCCTATATTAAATTAATTATCTATTGTACTTATACACAGAACAAATTACACAAAATCTAAAATACAAAAGAATGAGTTAAGTAAATACCTAATTTGATGATAAAGGTACAACACAATAAAGGGATAAATACACGAATAAGTTTAAGTAGGTACTTTTTAACGGTATATATCTACCAGACAGTTAAATAATAAATAGATAGAAAAACCAAATGATTAACAAATAATTTACTTACCCTGTTTTCTAAATTTTCTCATAATATTCAACATTTATCTTACAGAAATTCGCTTTTTAGCAAATTGTTACCAAAAATGCTAGACAAATGCTTAACTTGGTGTAGATTTGTTATGTTTAGGTGTTTTCCATTTTTTCTTATTATTATATATACGAAACAAATAGCAATAACATAAATGTTACAGCAATAATGATAAAATGACACAAGAGCTTTTGTTTTTTTTTTAATTAACAACAATTATANTAAAAAATTCCGTATTATAAAACCTTCTTTTATGAGTTAGTTTTTGTTGTGTAAACCAATATTTTTATTGGATAAAATAACTATTACGTATTTAATAAACTTCAATGAAACAGAATTTAAAAATGTTCTCTAATGTAAATTTCAAGAAAAATCTGGACACTATATATATATGGAAATGATGCCCGTGGATCGGGGGAGGGGGGGCAAGATAATGGATGGTATGGGCAAATTAAATGCAGTCTGTAAAAGTTTCAATATACTAAAATAATAAATATCTAAATGAAAGATTAATTTCTTGGATATTTTGTGAATTTTATTATTGTTTCCGCTAGAGCAGATTCCCAATGGGTCCTATATCGATCCCCAGGGATCGACTTCAAACTACAAAGGGTCCATGTCGGCGGAAACATAAATTTGAGATGAATAGTAAAAGAGGGCCACTTAAACAGATCGTTTAAATAGAACACCTAATTCACATAACACAAAAAGTAAAAGTGTTTAAAATATTAGTGTTTATATACCATAATAATGATTTAGAGGTAGATTTGGGGAATTTGGCATTTGATTAAATTTTTCTGATTCTCTGAGGGGGGAGTCTCTGCCACAAATAAACATTTTTACTTCAATTAAATATCTTACTAATACTCATAAAAGATGGTTTAAACAAATACAAAAGTAATTGTTTGTAGGTCTTAATCGTTGATACTGTATAAATTATTAACTACATTTTTGACATTAATGGACAAGCTTGATGTGTATTATTTTACACACATTTTACTTACGTATTAACATTGTTACCCATGTCAGACAGATATTTTATTGTATTATTTTTTACCTACAGAAAGTATGGAACAATTGATATGATAAGGTGATAAAAATATAATTATACTTCACGTACACTTTCGTATACTTAAATTCAAATTTTACTGTTTTGATATATTTTCTAATTTACAGTGGTTAATTTTAATCCTCATTGTTTCATAATACGCAAAAGTCATTATAATGGTTATATTTTACATTTCTTTTTTCTTTCTTTCTTGTAAGGTCATAATATTGATGTCTACTGAAGGAACATTAGATTAGACTTTCTAATTTTCAATTAGAAAATCATGGAAAAGAATACTTCGCTAGAATTTTTCATCAATATATTATGAATAAAAAATACTAACGGGACTAACTCCATTGATAAGAGGAAACAATTTTCTATAAAAAAGTTTTTACCAATTTCTTTTATCGAGATAACACGTCACTGCTTTATAGGCTTTCAAAATTTAAAAATATTTTCAGCTGGAAATACATTAACAACATTAGAAATTATGGTTTCCATTCTCAATTCTTCCCTGTTTTATATTCAGTGTGAAATCAAAGCCGAAAGGAATTAAAACTTGTTTATTTTTTAAAAAGCAACCGCTTACGTTTCCTCCTAATTGCCAGACTTCCTCAACTCAACTTTTTTGTTGTTTAAGTGTATTGTCTGAGTGTAACTACATATTGTACTTATTAATTTAATTATTATTTTAATTCTTCAATTGTTTTAGTCACAATTGTGAATGTTGGTTAATAAAATTTAGTGTTTTTAACCAAGCAGTTCGTTTAGTTTGTCAATTATTATGTACCTTTATAAAAAAAGCTTTTCCATCTGCTTTGCTTCTTCGTTAACATTAAAAAACTAGCCTTGAAGAAGATTTACAATTGAAGTGAAACGTAGCGGTTACTTTTTAAAAAACATTTAACATTTAACCCCTTTTGGCTTTGAGTTCACAGGTTTCCACTGAAATATCGTCTCTATTAAATTCTTCCTCTTCTATTAACCTTTAAAAATCCAAACTGAAAGAGAGGAGAAAGATCTCTTTGACTCTCTTTCGTCAGATTTTATTTCGTTTTCCTAAAAACAATAATGTTTTATAAAAACATTCGAGCAGAGTGCTATAACATGGTGGCACTGTACCAATAGAATAGCCACTTTTGTATTAATTTGCTTAAATTGTGCGCTTATTTCAATGAATCTGTTCCCGTTCTTCATTGTTCTAGGTATCAACCAAAATGTTTAGTGATGTATTCTTTTTCTTGGAAAAAAATCGAAAAGTTCAATAAGCCACCAGGAAATATCAATAATACTAAATCTTTTAGGACCAAACTTCTTTTCTTATGTATTGTTTCTTTTGAGATTAGAATGTAAATTTTCAATTTCGGTTTTTCTTTTCCAGTCTGCTACAGTACGGCCTTTTAGAAAGCACTGTTCTATGTATTTTTGCACCGAGAACTTGCATCTGACCCCAGAGCAAACACATTGAAATTTAATTAAGATATTTCAAAATGTTGATGTGCTAGAGCAGAATCTAAAAGGTAAATCGGAAATAGCAAATCTTTCGACTGTTTTGTTATTTTTTAATTTTATGTAATAAATACTTAAATCTAACAAAATGGTCAAACATTGAATCTTTTGGAACATTGGGTTAGGATATTTTGAAATACTAACGTACTAAAGCAATTCCTTAATTTTTTTACAATATTACTTCTTACATCTCCGTAAGGAATTATTTTTCAAACTGATAAAAATCAACAGTAAAAAAAGGGATAAGTACAGTCATAGTATTAGTAACGACTAGTGACATTCAAATGTAAATATTAGTTGGGATTACCCACTGCTGGGGTTGGTATTAGAGTGACTTGAGGATAATAGGATTAGTCTTATCGGACTAATCTTGAGACGAGGAATCAATTGAGACCACTTCCACTTCGATCAGACTTCCGGTTCCGGTTTTACCGGAGCTTACTTTGTTTACAATGGCTAGGTTAGGTTAGGTTTACTTTGTTTATTTGTTTATTGCACTTAACTTATTTATTTATTATTAAAATTTTGTAAAACCAAAAAAATTGTTTCATTTTGAATATATAAAAATGGCGAAAAAAGTCTGATCGACCTGAAAGTAGTCTCAATCGATTTCTCATGTCGAGATTAGTCG
>NW_020439054.1:489058-512898 GCF_000699045.2 Agrilus planipennis | reverse complement strand
AAAACTAATTTTACATACCACTATCCTCATTAATTTGAGGTAGTTTGTAGTGGGTAAATAAAAAATCGAAAAAATGATTTTAAATTAATATTGCATATTAATCCACTATTAAGTAACTAACAATGTCATAAGATTTCATATATTTAATATATTGCCAGTTAAAATAATTGAAGATGTCCTAACTTATGATCTTTTGAATCCAGGATAAATATTTTTTATAATGAATCAAAAGATAAAGAACTGTGATTCTATTTTTTGAAATGTTAATAATAATAATTGTCTTTAATTATTTATTGTTACTCATTTCATTCCGTTAATTATTTTTAAATTAACGTGGAATGAAAAATCAATTAACTAGATACTGATAACCCTCAAAACAACTAAAAGTCCTAAATTGGTAACACTTTATATTATCCTCTGTTAGAGATAGTATAAATATTACCTTGAAAAAGTTAATGTACCAATTACAAATATTAATTAATCTGAGAGAAAACTGAATATTTAGTACAACAAAAACTTTGGAACATAACTTAAAAAACATGTCGGAAAATAGCTTACACTTTTAAATAACCTTTTTTAAAATATAAAGGTCATAGTTTTATTTATGAAGTAATTTCATTTAATTTCAATGCATTTTTCCATGCTTTCAGTTTATTATAGGTATTACCAAAAAGATTTTACAATTTAATTAAGCAATTATTTAATTCTAATAGTTATATTCTGGAAATTAAATTTTGTACTGATTATAATTTTTCGAAAATTACCCTATAGATGCAGCTATTGAAAAAGTACAAATAAAAAAATCGTAAACTTTTTTATTCCACGTTTGTCTTTTGTTTTTAAATGGTAAAACTGAAAATATTTTCCTTCAAATCCATTTAGTTATGCGAATGGAAAAATGTGCCAATTTCTAATTCTTAACTATATAACTACTTATACGATAAAAATAAGATAATTTTATATACCTAATTACTTCCGCTCCACATGTACATACTGTACAAGTACAAACAGTCTCGCATAGAATTGAAGATAATTTATTTTGTTGTTTATCGTAAATGCGCAATGCGCATGCAATTGTACTGTTATTCATATTGAAAATAAACTTGAGCAGCAATATAGTCCTTACTTCTTTTAGTTAAAATCAGTACAAATAGCAAACAATTTTCACGCTTACTTGATTCATGTCTTTTATATTTCAAATATAATTCGATATACATAATTAGTATATTTATGTATTGAAAATAGTGAAAAGCGCATGTAATTATAACAATTATCCCTTATATTGTCCTTTGCGGCTAATTACTTAATTGAATAGGTAACTACTGCAACATTTTTAAAAATTATACAATAAAAAACAGACAAACTACTTACTGTATTTTGTAAAATTTGTAAATCGTTGATTTTAGTAGTCAAAATGACGAACTATGCACACAATTTCTTTTTCCCTGAAAAACCATACATAAATAATTCTTTTGGCGCCCAAGGTGTGACTTTATCTCTTAATATATAGGTCAAATCAACTTGATTAATTTTTTCATTAATTAATTACAATGATTGCCAGGTTGAACGTATTTTTAATACTTATGTTTGAATTTAATATTTAATTTCAAGACAATAATGACAGGTGGAAAAGGTGCACCATTGAATTTTCATTGTTTCCGCGCGCGAAATTGTAACAGGAAATTTCGAATAAAATTTTTCTTTCAGTTTTTTGATATATTTCGGAATAATGTATTTTAGGTTGGGTAAGTTAAGTTAGATTAGGTTATGTCTTACTACATGCAAAATGTCAGATATATGTGACATTTCCACGCATTTAAATTGATTTGATCAGACTAGGTTAGGTTAGGTTTTTAGATATAAAATTTTAGTGCATTAAAACTCCTTTTGTATTCCCTTAATAGTGGCCTCTCCATTTATATGACCCGTCCACCTGGTATTAAAACGTAGTCAATTTTTTTGTAAAACATTATCATTGCTTTATTTTATTTTAATTTAATTCTGTTTAAATAAAAACTAGTGGACATATTTTAAGGAAAACTTGAAACGTTGGTGTCTCCTCTTGAGCAATTCTACACACTTGTTAATCAGAAATTTAGTAAAAAAATTTTGTGACGCCGAAAAGATATACTAAATTCTGTTAAAATCGACGATTTACAAAAAGACTTGGTAGCAAACGTAAAAACCTATTAACTTACCTTAAACTGTTCTAATTTATGTTATGTACAAAAAGAGTTCAATTTTAAAACTTGAAATTACTGTAGCATCATTAGTAATTATAAATAGGATAAGTATTATGAGCTTTTGAGGGAGACTTATTTTTTATTGTTTCAACAGTTGACGGACTCGTTTGGTACCATCGAGCGGAAATAGCTCTTTTGCGCGGTAAAATTTGTGGAACCGTTCGGTATGACCCCGTTTTCCGTCACGGCCTCCATCGTGTCCACATTGGCATATGAAGTCTTTTGAGACGGAACAGTTGACGACTGCGGTTGCTGTTTTGCTAAAGCCGATGCATCCAATGAAACGCCCGCAGATATCGAACTTTGTTCGTGTTTTACGTTATTGTTATGGTTACTAAGTATGTTGTTTGGTATTTGTGACATTTTTTGTGACAGGCGTTCGTTCTCTTTCGAATCCATCGACAGTAATTTGTTTACCTGTTTCAAATAAAGAAAAAAAGTTTATGTGGGTGGTATACTTCGTTTACTTTCTCTAGCGATGTGCTCCTTCCAATGTCTTAGATGCGCGCTGGCAAAATTGTAGGTAGGGAGAAAAAAGCTCATTATACTCTCGGCTCTCGTTCATTAAACATACTTTTTCATACTGTACCTACCAAAAGTTTTGTTCAATCATGAATAGTAGTGCGAGTCGAAAACAAGCGTTAAAGCCTTTAATATGTCTTCAAATATAAATAATCATTTCGTTGATATTTTTAGTAGTAAATGGTACCAATAACAACACATTTGAGCAATGCAATTGTAGTGGATAAAATGGTCAATTTTTCCGTGCAGTACTGTACGGATTATACGCTCCTCACCGGTTAAGAGTTTGGCCGAGAGTTGTCTCCTTCCTTTTCTGGCCTAGTGCTGTTCTTTTCTACTTTGCGCCGGTCAAACGGAACGTCACATCGCTACAGAAAGTGAACGAAGTATAATACCTACAATCATAACCCAATTTAAATCAAATTACTTAATTTGAGTTATGTCGAAAATTTAACCCATTTGATTGATACCTCTTATGAAGAGACAGTATTAAAAAAAGAAGTGCTCTAACGATAATGGTAGAAAGTCAACGCAAATTCATCGCCAATAAGTTCAACTAGCCAACCGCCTAGTTTTTGAATAGATTGCCTATATAAAATGGTGTGATTGTCAGATTCTGTCATAATTCTTGATATAATCAGTCAGTTGTAATAAGGAAGACAGTTCTGTAAAGTTATACTATAGTAAGTGGTATGTTTGTGGTAAGTATTGGTGGCAAAGCCAGGTGTCAGGGTTCGATTCCCGGCGAGGGTCTGACAACAGCAACAAATTTATCTTCATTAACTTGAGGTAAACTGTAGTGATAAAAAATTAATTTCACATTAACGTTTAATAATTATTTCATTTTGAACTGAGTCCATTCCTAACACGTACTTTTTGGAAAGAATATTTATCTAAATAAATGTCAATCGACATTCTTATTTCTTGCTGGACGGCTCCTAGTGAAACTTACTTTTGCATCTTCATTCAACATTTAACAACGTTTGGGCGCTGGTAAGTTGGGAGGTTTCTTGTTAGATTAGGTAAATTTGGAAATAAAAGAAATTTATAAAATACGAAGTACCTACTGTTATAGTAGTTAAAAGAATGTTTCTAGCGATGAGCAAAGTAAGACAAGAACAAGACCATCCCAGAGTCTTGGTATTGGTATCGGTCTTGGTCAGGGCCGTAGTGATGAGCTCGGGGCCCCGGTGCGGTATTCCGCAAGGGGCCCTTCTTAAAATTGATGATCAGAAAAATGTCATTAAAAAAAATGTTTTAATTTCACGAATAGATGATTCCCCGTGCAGCACTGACAGATAACCTCTCACGGTGATGCCAACGTCGCGGCAATTGATTTTGCTGCTATCAAAGCGAGAAAAAAAAACGTTTTAGAAATAAGAGCAGGCACTTGATGTTTGTGCAATGAATTCTATAGTGATGTTTCGGCTGATATAGATTTATGGTCAGCAATTAGTAATTTTTTATGGTAGCAATGATAATTATATCAACGGATTTAAGGAAACCATGAATGTAGAAGTATTCGCCATTTCGAGATGTATGCATCCCATGTAACTACGTACCTGATCAAATATATGGAGTATTGTGACAAAAATTGATATAGAAAAAAGTCAAATAAAAAATTATGATGTTCATTTCGTAGTTTGACTCAGCTCATCTCTAACAGCATAGTTTTTTTTAGAAGTCATTTTTTGAAAACAGAAAACTGCTAAGGGGCCCCTCGACTGCGGGGGCCCCGATGCGCCGCACCGCTTGAACCGGCCTCGCTACGGCCCTGGTCTTGGTTATTCAGTCTTGGTCTTGGTCGTGCCCAAATATAGACAGAGGAACAAAGACCACTCACTCCGAGGACATTTTTGTTGATTCCTTTCTTCAAACAGCGATAAAATAAAGCAAACTAAAAATTTCAAATACTACAAATATTTTGTTCCAAGGAAAGAATATATTAAAGTTGCATCCAATATTCTAACTCATAAATCCACCGGAAGTAACAATTTTTCGTTTAGTCTTAGTCTTGTATATTCGGTCTTGGTTTTTATTCTTCGGTTTGTTCGTTCCGTTTTGGTTTTAGTCTTGGTCTAGATCGTTTGGTCTTGATCTTGTTCTTGTTGTTGGTCCTTGGTCTTACTAGTATAAGGACAGCCCTGGACGGTCTTGGTCTTCCATTTTCGCAAGACCAAAACCAAGACTGTAGGACCAAGGCCAGTTTTGCTCATCACGGTATGTTTCTAAAAATTTAATCGATATCCGAGGAAAAAACGGCTTTAGACTTTAGGCGCTGTTTTCACCCAAAAAAAGTATCATATGACCAAGGTAGGTTCCATTGATATTTTCCAATGTGTTTTAGCGCTTTTCTTTTTAATTTGTTTTTTTCACTGCCTTCTAAATCTTTATACCTTGGATGAATACAGAACAAGATAAAGGATAAAGCAAGGAATGAGATAAGAATATAATAAGATAGGATTGGGACGGAGAACTTGAGATTCAGATGCTACACTAAAAGTTGTCGTGGTAATAAGAAAATACGTTTGAATATAGTTTTGTAGGGACTCCTAACTTGTGGTGGACTTGGGCACTAGTCCCCTATGTTTTTGTGTAAATTGTAAAAAAGTAGACTTGCGACCTGAAGCAATATAGGTTTTTTGTGGAAAATTCGCGTTGACTTTTATATGTATATTTTCGCATACCTGAAAGTGAGTATATTTTAAACTATTGACCGCTACTGTAACCTGCTAACAATTGCAGGGATCTTGGACTGTAACTCAGTTGCCAAATCCCGATAAAACTAGTGTACATCTCCTAGTATATGGTAGATAAATAATGAAGTAATGTCATATAAAATAAAAACTAATCAAAAGTAACAAGGTAGAAAACTAAAAGCCAATACAATCGACTCCCTCTAAAGTAGACCAAATGATTCAAAAGCGAACAATATGTGACTGTCAAAATCTTGACAACAAACAACTGAATTTTACAATGATTTTGTAAGGACTTCTTGGCATAGTTATTCATTTCTTCTATCTTCCAGTATACCAGATGTACCTAATTTTCCGTCTATTTAAAATTAATATTTATATTGCGCACATTTGTTTTGTTTTCCAAGAAAATATTTTTCAGTTCCCAGTATCTACACCAATATATCAATATGAAAATTTCGCTTTTATACCTTTTCGCTCATAACGAAATAAAATTGTGTTATTTCAGCTATAATTCCATTATTAACGTAAGGTTATAATAAAAAAAAAGGTAATTGTATCAGTGGTGGTCCATCTCGCCGATTTCCTCAAAATTTTAGTATGGTGTGCAGTTCACCGAGATGGAGATTTGAACCTCAAAAAAAAGAATTTAATAAACTTACCGAAGGAGTTGTACTTTCATCTTGGTTTTGTTCACTTTCCTGTAAAAGTGGTTGAGTGGATTTGGAATGAGGTATAGCAAAAGACGTTTCCCAATTGTCGGAATTTTCGGGAAGAAGTTTATCCATGGACGTTGTTGAACCCCCCGTATTTTGAGTAGCAGATATGGTATGATTTGGGATTAAATAATCAGCCGTTTGAGGCACCTGCAAAAAAATATTTCATAGAATTTTCTTTCAAAAGAACGGTAACAATGAAAGTTTTTTAAACTTCATCAAAACTTCTGAAGAAGCAGCAACATAAAATTGTGAAAATTGCAAAGATTTTAATTTTCATTTGTTTTTTTTCTTTCCATTAAACTAGTTGTTACCTGTAAGCAATTGTCGTCACTATTTTGGGGCCTCATTAACGTGGTGTCTCTTTCAGTCGAGGGAGGTCTATCAAAAATTGGTAAGGAGGCATTCATAACTTCAGGGTCCTGGGCGCAGTACCCTAACCTTTCCAATATAAGTCCGAAAGTGGGTCTCTGCTCTGGCGCTGGGTGCCAACATTGTGTCATAATCCCATATATGGGGCCTAAAACGATTTATACACGTAATCCTTTCTTTGAAACTGGATCAATACTTCATAAGTTCATAATTACTTTCAACTTATAAAAACTAAATTATCACTGTCCTCTAATCAAGCCGTAAATTTCTAGTTAATTTATATAAATGTAAAATTAAAAAACAATTGTTTGGTATTAAAAAATAAAATCGCTAAAATCTACAAATATAATCATTAAAAAATTCAATTTCATATTTTTTTCATAATGACCTTGAATACTTGATGTTACGAACGAATTACCGCAAGCAGCGATCGATATAGTATCGCCGACAGCCGCGGTCATAAATCATACACAAACGACACGCCCGGGAAACTAATCACAATTTTTGGTAATTATGGATTTCCAATGCTTACACCTCAGAAAATGTTAAATTTGTATTTGAATGAAACCTTATTTTTTAACGTCTTCATTTTTGGAACAAAAGTTTAAGTTCGATGGAATCCGATTTTAATTAAAAAATGTCATATTTATGAATAATAATAACCACATAAAGGAATACATGAGTTTTGTTAAAGCAAAGTTAGAAAATAATTTAAAGTTTCTTGAGCAATATCCAAGATTATTTACCTGGACAATTAGCAGGCGGTTCCAATCTCCCACCACTCGTAACGAGTTGCATTACTTCTCTATTGGGACAGCCAGTGTAAGGCATGTAACCCATAGACATGATTTCCCATAACAGTACACCATAAGACCAAACGTCCGTTTTACTTGTGAAAATACCATCCAAAAACGCCTCAGGGGGCATCCACTTAATAGGTAGCATTGCTTTGCCACCTTTTCTATAGTAATCCGATCTAAATATTTACAATAAAAATAATTTATTTAATAGTAAAAATTTGAGAAGCAAATTAGAGAAGTAAACATAGGAAAGGATTTAAACAACAATGTACATTGTCACCGCTACTTTTTATTCTATATTCATATATCAATATCCTCTCTAGCTGATCCAATTCACCAACTTATTACCATATTTTTGCCTTCGCGATCATTTTCTGATAGATGGAAGTCTAGCTTTATCATTCCTATCTTCAAACGAAGGCAGTAAATCTGACTTCTCAAACAACATACCTATTTATATACAAGGTGTCTCAAGCAAGCGGGTTTCCTTAATAACTGCTTTACAGTTGAAGATATTGTAGCGAGCACGAGCGTGTTTGTGTGCGATCGGGCACACGTGTGCGTGAACGGCTTATCAATTCGCCGACTAGCCGCGGGCGCCTTTCTTCATGTGCGCCGTATTTGTAAATGTGTGTGTCGTACCTGCGGTCTGGGAAAACAGTTAAACAGTTCAAAGAAAAACTAAACGATCCGGATGTTTCTAGAGGGTTCCAGAAAGGAAACAAAAGAGTATTTAAAGGAAGAGGCGATCGCCGAGAGAGGAAAAAATTAATTGACCGTTGTAGAAGTGAATCCAGAAATAAATTGACAGTGATAGAAGTAAAATACCAAATTCCACTATTAACGCAAACATGAGTTTTTCAAATTCATTAAAATCTACCACTTCCAAAATAAATGTTTCGAACTGGCATAACTATCTTCTTTTTTTAATGGAATGGTTTAAAGAAACCTGCCTGCTTGAGAACACCCTGTATAATTAGCGCCATTTGTCTTCCTTGTCACTACTTCTCTGTATGCTCACGCTTGACAATATATTAACTGTAGGTCCATCATGTCAACAGCAATATGGCGGCACATAGACAAGTGCACGTTATTTACATTGATGTGTAACCTTGTGGTTACTATATCTAATGTAATAAATAGGCATAATAGTGTAATGTTCGTGGGTTTAACAAAATTAACTTCTAATACTGATAACGACAAAAATTATTTATTTACACTGCTGTTGATATATTACTATTCACTGCGCTATTTATTTTACTCCTATCACTGTCAATTTATTTCTGGATTCACTTCTACAACGGTCAATTTATTTTTTCTTCTCTCGGCGATCGTTTTTTCCTTTAAATACTCTTTTGTTTACTTTCTGGAACCTTCTGGAAACATCCGGATAGTTTATTATTCTTTGAACTGTTTAACTGCTTTCCCAGACCGCAGATACGACACACACATTTACAAATACGGCGCACATGAAGAAAGGCGCCCGCGGCTAATCGGTGAATCGATAAGCCGTTCACGCACACGTGTGCCCGATTGCACAGAAACACACTCGTGCTCGCTACAATAGGTTCTCTGTTTGATTGTATATTGTCATATTTATCTGGTAGAGCTTAGAAAATATGATACAGTAATTTTCTTATCTGATCATATTTACGTTACGTCTGGAGTTCCTCAAGGTTCACATCTGAGTCCACTTTTATTTAGCATTTACATTATTAATGTAGTTCTTAATGATCTTAATAATGCTGAGGTTCTTTTATATGCACATAATCTGAAAATACTTATGGAAATTGTCTCTGATGCTGACAGTCTTATGGTACAGACGAAACTCAGCGTCGTTTTAGATAGATGCCACCAATACTGGCTACAGTTAAACGTAAATAAATGTCATTTCATGTGCTTTTCACATAATTCTATTACTATAGGTCACCCCTGATATAGATATGAGCTTGACAAAGTTTCTATCACGGCTGTCGTCTGAAGAAACCGTCTTATTGATGTAATCCCCACGATAAATCATGACGAATCATGCTGATGTCAAAACTGAACACTTTTGACGTCACCTTGATTTGTCATGGAGATTGCATCAATAAGATACGGGTAGAATCCGGAAATTTACAACTCGCTCAGGTTAGGCTAAGTTACCTGAGCCAATTCTGAATGTCATTTCATCGAAAAGCTTCAGGGAGAAAATAGAAATGAATTACCTATAAATATCTCTAGACATTCCAAAATCTGCAATCTTTACGACCCTTCCGGGACCTTTTGTGGTTAGCAGACAATTTCGGGCAGCTATGTCCCTATGAATGAACCGATGGTCTTCCAAATATTTGCATCCCTTGGCGACATCTATCGCGATCAGTACTAAATCTTTTACTGTTAGCGGACTTCCTCGATTCTAAAAATAAGTTATGAACGTTAGAGTAATCCATTTTACCAAATATGGACAATTAATTCGGTACTGTGCGCATGTATTCAAAAATTCAAAGCTCTTACTTTAAAAAAACATTGAAATATTTAATTGTAAAACTTTTTCTAGGAAATAGTTATAGAAGTATTGTAAGAATCTTACCGGTTTCGGTCTAGATTCTCGTAGGAAGTTTTTCAAATCGCCGCCTGCTAATAATTCTAAAACGATGTAACGAGGATGTTTGTCAAAACAGACACCAATAAAGTGTACAATATTAGGATGGTTGAATTTCGACATGATCAGTGCCTCCATTAGAAAGTCCATTTCGGCTTGATGAGTCGACATTTCCGGTAGCGTCTTTACTGCAACCGGCATCTCCACGGTGTCTCCAATCCTCTGACGGTAAAAGCCTTGGTAAACTTCTCCGAAAGCTCCTTGGCCTAAAGCTCTAAAATAATAGATTATAAGTGATATACCCGGCGATCAACACATTTGGAAATTAATCTGTTTGATATTTCTAGTGTGGTTTGAATAAAAATATTTACTTTACGAGCCGGAGGTGATTTCTTGGTATATCCTTGAGGTCCTTGAGGGTGTAAACTGCCCCATCGAATGAATAATTCGGGTTATATTCTGTCATCATATTATCCGAAGCAACTCTCAATCTGTTTAATTGGAGATCCGGACCTGATAAAATTTTTTGTCTAAGAATCCCTGCAGCTCTTTGTTGGTAACGGTTATCTGCAGTGAAAGAATAAATAACAATTTAATTTGCTATTCTAATTACATCAGCAGATGCAAAGGTAAACTAACATAAAAAGAAGAAGACTACTCCAAAGGCCAGTGCCAAACATATGACACACACTATTAAAATGGAAACAAACCATGTGGGGTACTGAGTTGGGGCATCATCCATTACTGAAAATTGAAATAAATATTAAAACACGCATTTATTTTTCGTGGTCACAAGTTTTATTTGAAAGATCCAGTTCCATTTAGTATCTACCATTTACTTACGTAAACAACTTTTTCCATTTGAGTCCAACTTCCAATTTGTGGGACATATGCATGTAACTTTTGACCTACTATAGTCCAATGCTAAACATCGATAGTCGCATTCACATCCTGGGATTGCAGGCACAATCAATACAGAACCTGGTCCTGCATGATAACCAGAACGGGCTTCGGAAAAACTCAGTATCGTTCGATTAGAATTAATGAAAGAAAAACCACCCTCTCCGTGTTTCTCACGAGCGTTTCCCCCTGAAAAGTTCATTCATGTAAATAATTAATTCTTGAAACACTTTTTAATTAAAGAATAAAAAATAATGCGGACAATTCGTCAATTGCTCGCCTACACACAATTGATTGAATTTCGACCACCACCAATAAATTTATAATTAACAATTTCTTTGTTAAAAGATTATAGAATAAGACACAAACAAGTATTTAAGCAACTATAATTTCGTGTACTAATTGTTGGCATCACACACATGACAGCAATTTCTGCTTTGCTATACAGTCACGTGATTTGTTTTGGATTTCCGTACACAGTTTCCATGAGTTCAGATGATATTATTTGATCTTCAGAAAATTTGTATTCTTTAGGAAAAGTTGATAGTAATTTTCGACATATCTCATATCGCTAAATTACATCTACTCTCGACGCAAAATTGCTCCAGAAACATCAAGGTTCGAAGAAAATCCAAAAGGTGCTAATTTCACTTGTTTGTTTTTGAGATAAGAATATTTCGAAATTTTCAAGGTATTTCTAAGTCAGATTAAGATTTGCAATCGAAAAATACATAGACTTTTAATGGCGAACTAAAATATTGACCTAGTATGTTAAAATTTCAAGATTAAGATATAGTCTCAACACCAAACAAGTCAAATTGGGGGGCAGTTCCTAGGACAGATTCGAATTTTGCGAGAAGTGATATGACGAAAATGAATAACTTTCTTGGTTTGTCGGTTTACTTCACGTCTTATGCTCCCAGAATGCTAAAAAGTTGCATTTTTGCATTGAGAGGTTAAGATATCCAAATTTTCACGTGCTAAAGCAATTTTGATGTAAACTCATAAATTCCTTCGGAAATGTCATCTCTAGTATAAGCTCACTGATCCATGTCTTATACAAAACCACAATTTATAAGCATTCATCATTTCTAGAAGTTTTAAGTTGGTAACTTTATAGAACAAACAAAATAGCTCAAAACCTCAACGGCAAAACACGACACTGTAGTTGTCCGAAGTACATTTCGGTAACAAAGTTACCTTCAGGGACTGAAGTGAACTGTTCATTTCAGTCCCTGAGGAAGGTAACCTTGTTGCCGAAAAGTGCTTCGGACAACTACAAGGTCATGTTTTACCGTTGGGGTTTTGAGCTATTTTCTTTTTTTTTCTAATCTTCATAGGTAACTTTATATGTAAAATCACTTCTCCATTTTTTATGTTATCATTAAGGAAGTCATATGTAATTAAAAGTTGAACAGAACTTTACGAATAGTACATAACAATTTTATGTAATGCTGACCTGCATATCCTCCACCTCCACCACCGGCTGTACAACCTCCTCCCCCACCTCCAAAACCTCCATCGCCACTTCCGTCGGAAGAATTATAGCAAGCCTCTCCCCCCACTCCTCCTCGAAGAAAAGCTTGTCCCATCCGTCTCTGGTGATCATAAGCTACTTCCCCATAGAACATGTCCCAACCCCCTCCAGCTCCCGCGGACCTGTTGGAAAATCCAATTCAAATATTTGCCTATTTAATTTATTCGGCGTTGCAGTTAAATCTTCTTACCCTGGTCCATACATTTGTCCTGTAACTGGAAGTCTCGACATGTTAATTGCTTGTCCATGTTGCCAACCTTTATCGTCGAATGCACCTAGTCCTAAACCACCCCCACCACCTGCCACTGCAAGTGCTACTGGTCGATTATTTTTGTTTAGCTGCAAAAAGTGTTTTATTTTTTATTCTGACACAATAAAGAAGATTATTTATACAATATAAAAACATTATTTACATAATACATGAATGTCCCTCCCCCACCACCTCCACCACCATCGAGAATCTCCATTTTCTGGATCATTCGTATGGCAGTTGTTAAATTTTTTGATCGGCCATCCAAGTTGTACGATTTGCTGCACGATGAGTTCCCCATATGTCCCAAGCTCTGTAATAAATGATAAAAAAATCTTCATTTACATGCATTCGAAAACAAGTGAAGCTGTTCAAACCTTATAGCACGCATTTGATCCTTCTTGGCCAACAAGGAAATATATCTCTTGACCTTTGTACAGTTCCATTACGGTTCGTACCATTGCGGCCCTCGACGAACCCATACCACCACTTCCTTTACCTCCACTGGCACCAACCAATATAAAACTGAAACAAAAATTGTCATAAATGAAGAGTAACTTTAAAATGAATAATTTTTAATAAAAATCATTCTGCGTTCATTTGACTAGACTGTTAGACAAATGTTTTAAAAAAATATAATTACGAAGTTAACTGTTGATATATTTTTGTTTCGCCACGCTAGTCAGACGAAGAAGAATTTTATGTCCTCAGAACATCATTAATTTGTATTACAAATACCCTTCAAAGTATAAGTACTAATTTTTCTTACATATCACGAAATCATACAAATATCATACAAGGTTCTCTAGTCTGCTATTAATAAACCACTAACTGGTACAACAAGAAGTCATTAAAAGTTGCAGATATTTTTAGTGAATTAAAAAACCTGTTGATATGTTCCGTTTCGAAATTAGGTTTATTCTGATCAAACCCATATGACTGGTGCAGAGATTGACTAAATATAAAATTTCCAAATGCAGGACAACCCTGTAAAATCAACCTCTGATTCAATCATATTGTATTTCTGCAATTTATAACAGTAAAAGTTCCTTATTCACGGTTTCCTTATTCGCGTTTTCATTATTCGCAGCTGAAAAAATTGCAACCCAGTTCCTGTATTCGCGGCTAAAAATGTCATTATTCGCGGATGCAATCGCTAAACAGAAAAGAATTCGGTGTGATTTGTTAAGTGGATTGACTGCAACAGACCGCTCGTGCTCACTGTGAATTTTTCCGAAAATATTTCTATTCTATTCTATTCTAAACATTGTGATTTAACGTTCCGAGATAAATATCTGATTTTTTGTGTGGTAACAGACAAAGGTTCACACTAACTCGGCACGTTTTTAGTTTTCAATAATATGGTCATTAATAGCTTTTACAAGTGTTAAAAATTGATGCTTCTTGTAGGACACGTATTTTCAATAGAAATTAAGAAATTACAAAATGGCCTTCGACAGGCTTTAGAACAAACCTTTATCCATCTTACTACAAAATTTCAAACCTCTGTTCCAAACATTAAACTCATGATATCTAGAACCGATAAGCATGTTTTTATTCTACGGCGCGTGTACTACTGAATCTCCTTAATGTATCGGCATCTTTTGACTATGTACTGCTGGTACGTGCCGAGGTAGCTTTTACTAAAGATGTAACCGAGTAGACTAATTTGAAAATTCAAAACAAGAAAAAATCACTAAATTTTTTAAACTGTTGCCTAAAGCTGACTATAACGATTAATTTTAATTGCGAATTTATCAATACAATGATTTTATTTTGATACATATTGGTTTCATTTCGGAACCTTAGAACCTATCCCCTATGATTCCATACTAATTACCATTCCATATCCACGGTTTCTGTATTCGCGGCATATTTATGGAACGTATACCGCGCGAATAAAGAGCTTTTACTGTATTGTATATAGTTCTTGTAATATATCTTCGTAAAAAATTGATAGAAACGAAATAGTTATGTAAAAGTGAATTTTTCTAAACTTGTTCAGTATAAGTAACCAATAGAAGGTAGGCACAAGATGCCGGTTTCTCCTTAACCGCTTCCACTGCTCCAGTTTATTCTCCATTCCTCTATTATTCCCTAATCAATAAAATACTCATTTGTAACCCCAGCAATGGAGATAGTGGGATAATTTGAAATCGAAAATACTCTTAAAATTTATTTACTCTTATGATTTTTCCACACTTTTTTAAGAGAAATTGGACATTTCCGATGCCAAAAATTTCCCATCCCTTCTCTTACTATTATAGAAATAATTTTCATCTTTCGCTGATGTTTTAACAGAAAAATGAGGACTAATTTAAAATGTTACCTAAAGCACTTCTATACCTCATTGTAAACTACAATATGGTGCATGTGGTAGGTGAGTGAGATTACATTTTTTACATGTTATGAAGAATTATTTTTTACCAGTAACTGAGACCCTGTTTAAATTAAAACAAGAGAGATAAATGAAAACTACGAAATTATTATCCTTTTACACTCCTTTTTTGTACTTACGTGTAGTATCCCTCAGATGGGGCAACCCATTTTTGAACCCCTTTAAAAGTATTGTCATTTAAAACAGTCACAGAGGTATTGGTGTTATTGTAAGCCGTTATACAATTTCTTGAAGTTGGTCCGTGTCTTCCTCTGACTCCACAGGTGGTTATTTCGTAATCTGCAACAATGTTTTCTCTTAATATTTTTCATCAAATGAGATTTTATTTGCGCGAAACGTACAAGTTTCATTTTCAAAATCGGGATGCGGTTTGACGGACGGATATTCCATTTCGGCATTCCAATAATTGTAACCCTGCAATTCTTCGGTGGGAATATTTAAACCAAAACATTCTGGACTCATGGTGAAATCATCTATAGCAATATCGCCCAAATATCTTATTCCCCTTTTAGCCTCGAATTTTAGAAAGTATCTAAAAAGGATAAAATCTTTCCGTTATTAAAAAATGAATTGTAACTATTCGTAAATATTTAAAGAAACTCAATAAATTAGAGTTTAGAAGGGAGTTGTTTCCAAAATATAGTTGATCATAAGTTAATTTTTTGTCTGAAATGGCTTCTTCAATTTCTATTAATACGTAATTATCTAACGTCTTGTCTCCTTTTATTGTGATAATTCTGTTATGTTTTATGTTGAATTATCAAGTTAAGGAAATGACAGGCTAGGACCACCTACCATTGTAAAAAGTATTTTACTGGGGAAAGTGAACAATAGGAGAGTTTAAGAAGAGAGTGGAAGAAAGGGTTGAAAGGATTGAGGATCGGGAAGATATGATTAAAATGATGACAAGATGTTAAGAGAATAATGGTGAATGGTAGGGAGGAAGAATGATGAAACGAAGGTTGTTGAAGGAAAAGAAAGGAATATAAAGATGCATTATATATGGAGAAGGGGTGAATGAAGAGAAGAAGAGTATAAAACAAAAAGGTTTAAGTATAGAGAGCAGATTAAAATAAACAAAGAGGGATATTAAGATAAAATAATAAATGATTTAAAGGCGGAGAAAGAAACGAAGGGATGCTGGAAAAAGAGATGAAATGGAGCAAACACTTTAAAGCGATATTGGAAGTGAATGAAGAGAGGATATATGCCAAGTAATAGNGAAATTCTACAAGGTAATAAAAGTACCAGGTACTTCTGATCATTTTCGAACCTATCATATCTTTAATTCTGCACCTCCTAAGCCTTTACTTAAAATTACGCGCATGACCACAATTCAGATGGAATATAATGGAATTATTTTTTCTCAGTTCAACTATTTCAACGTGTGGATTTCGTAAGTTACTGATGTCGTCACATGCGTATTGGCAACCCAACATACATCGTGACAAAGAAGACCAGGTTTCTAGACGGCATATACTGGATCATTATAGAACATGGCCAGCCTCTATAAAAAGTTGATGCGAGCTCGAGTTAGTAGGAGTACGAGTTCGAGTTACGTGGTTATACAAAGCGAAGAAGTGACAAAGTGTTCATATAGCGGTGAATTGAAAAATAATTTATAATAGAAATGTTAATTAGACAGCAAATAGTTAAATAGAGATTAAAAAAAAAAGAAGCAGGTGAGGAAGTGATTTAGGGAAAAGAACAATACAGGAGACTGATGAGGAACAAATGCAACGAAATGATAATTGAAGAGAATCTAAGAAACATAGAGGAGTTAAAATATGTGGTGAGGCTGGCAAGAAGATTTGGTGCCAATGTATTTAGAAGAAGGAAGGGACATAAACGTACTAGCAAATTTAGGACAGAAAATGGGTGTAGGGGGTGTAAATATAGCAAGAAGGAAGAGGAGAGACATGGTAGGATATGTGGCAGAGAGGAACGGGGTGTGCAGAAAGGGTAGGGGGTGTTTGTAAATTCAATAAAAACCTACAAGTCAGAAAAAACATTTTTGTTAATTTTTAGACAAAGTTTTGGAAAATTAAATATCAAAGATGGTGTTGTCCAAATGTTAACCCTCGCGCTGCGCACTCCTTCAACCGAAAACGGAAATTAGCCGTCACGCGTCTACACTTCGTTCTGGAAACGGCGGTCATTTCGGTATGGATATTGTGCTTCAATTGCAGTGGAGGTCGTGATTTGTTTGCATTGTTTAAGGTGTCCCCATAAACAATAATCAGGAGGTGTAAGATCGGGGCTTCTCAGAAGCCAGTTGACAGTGCTTCGACGAGAGATCCTTTTTTCGAGAAAAGTTGATTGACAACAGCAAACGATTGATTTAAGGTGTGATAAGTGACCTTAACTTGTTGAAATTATCATTCCACATTTAAACCACCAAAATTCCAAAAAGTTTCTTCTTCTTCTTCTATGTCACAATACCGGTCACTCTTTGCAGTAAGTGTTCGCCCTCACCGGTCTTCAAATAAAGAAGGCACTCACCAGACATGGCAGCCCACGCAATAACTTTTGAACTATGTAGTGGTTGTTCGTATTTATGTCTTAGATTCTCTTTGGCCCAGTACCGACAGTTCTATTTGTTTACGTGACCATTTAAATGAAACTTCGGTTTGCCACTAAACAGAATGTTTTCAAACGTTGAAGCATTTCATTTGCAAGATTCATACGGAGAGGATAATCGGTAACGTTCAGTTTCTGAACTAACTGAATTTTGTGGCCTATAAGATGTAAACCTTGCTTCAGAATCTTCTGTAACGACAATTTTTTTAATGTCAAGTTCTTGACTGCGTTCGCGAACTGACTGAGATGGATTTCTCTCATTTCTTCAATCGTTTGTTGGATTCGAAAAGAGCACGGACGGCCTGGATTGTAAATTTTTGCAGTCGAACCGCCATTCTCGAACATTTGAATTCATTTTCTAATGGTTTCTTCCTTCGGTGCATTTCGTACATTGAATTTTGCCCGATATAATCGTTGAGCTGTGATCATCGGATAATTGGATAATAGGCTCGTACGCAAAAAGCACTGTGGTCTACCGGTTACACTTTCATGATGATTAAATCTCCAAAAAGTAGTGAAACAACCTACCCGTACCGCACCCCCCTCCCCGAACCGCATCGTTACAAGGTCAGCGCAGATACAAATACCCTCTACTCTTTCTGGGCACCTTGTATAATGTCTGAAGCATGTGCTAGGAGAATATGAAGATAGTAGAACTTTGGAAGGACAGTGAAAGAGGTGTGACAAAGAAAGGTAGTCCGGGGGGGGGGAGAATATAAGTTTATATAGGTAAGATAAAAATAAGTGTAGGATTTTGTATGTTAATACAGTGGAAAACAAAAAA
Source organism: Agrilus planipennis (assembly GCF_000699045.2). Taxonomy (NCBI): domain Eukaryota; kingdom Metazoa; phylum Arthropoda; class Insecta; order Coleoptera; family Buprestidae; genus Agrilus; species Agrilus planipennis. The sequence goes on along the minus strand of NW_020439054.1, from coordinate 494,516 downwards.
GCCATTTTGAAAATAAACAAGGACGTATGAAGTATTATGGTATAAAATAAATAACTTGAACATAATAGACATGGAAATAAATAAAATTATTCCAGAAAATTCCTTACAATACGTCTATTTGAAGTAGCGTACCAAATATCTATCAACACCCACCTTCAATCATGTCTCTTAGAAACATGAAGGAAGAAAATGTTCGATCACTTGGAAATGAAATGTGATTAATGCTTTTTGTTTATTCGCTAAGAAAAAATCTTGAATAGTGCAAGAAATAGCGATTTAATGGAAATATGTAATATGATATTATATTTTTACAGAATGTTTCTGTAAGGTTTGAAAAATGCAGATTTTTTAGCGACATTAAAGCTCAAAAAATATTTTTATTTTCTACCTCTTCAGACTGAAGGAGATAATCCATAATATGTATAAAATTAATTTTAATATCTTCAAATCTTATGTAACAAGAAATCGTATTTTTTTTTTCATTCCATCCTTTTTAAAAAGAACATTTTAAACAAGAAGACTTAGATTTTAAGACTATTTTTTTATATTATTTCGAACTAACATAGTTTCATTTTCATAGAGTTCAACTTAAACAAAATTATCATGTAATAATTTCGTAAAAGAATTTTTAATTACGAAAAATATAATAATAGTGTTATGATAGTAATAATTAATTCTTTAGTTTTGTATAATTAATGAATGTGCTTAAACGTTCACTTGCATATCAAGCAAAACAAGGAATAATAACAAGGCATTTCAGATAAAAATTCAAATTTTACGACTTCAAAATTTACATTGGACAAACAAAAAGATCATTCGAAGAAAAGACATAAGAACATTTACCAGTTGAATTTTCCCATTCAATGTAAACCGAGTTTTTTAAAGAACAAAGATAATTTATAAATCCTAATCTAATAATCAGCAAAACTTAAAATATTGAATTTATTTAAAAGTTTAAAAAGAAATAAATATTAATTCATAATTATTGTTTGATTCACATTATTAATATAACATATTTATGTACCTGTGAGTTATATTTGGTAAAACGAATAATTTCCGAACCCAAATGTCCCCATAATTGTTGTAACTCCAAAACAGTTGCGTAGATACATTCTCTTTAGGCTTTATCTCGACGACGCTCAAATCTATTCCACTTTTGTGACTTCCATATTGGTGAAGATAGAAACGAATCTATGATAAAAATTATTAAATTANACAGAGATTTAGTAAACCAATAATGGGGTATTTTCAAACAAGTGGAACTTTATTAATAAACAAAAATTTACAAATATTTCACTCAATATTTCTTCCTATATTCTTATGGATTCAAGTTTGCCTTTTCGAACCTATCATATCTTTAATTCTGCACCTCCTAAGCCTTTACTTAAAATTACGCGCATGACCACAATTCAGATGGAATATAATGGAATTATTTTTTCTCAGTTCAACTATTTCAACGTGTGGATTTCGTAAGTTACTGATGTCGTCACATGCGTATTGGCAACCCAACATACATCGTGACAAAGAAGACCAGGTTTCTAGACGGCATATACTGGATCATTATAGAACATGGCCAGCCTCTATAAAAAGTTGATGCGAGCTCGAGTTAGTAGGAGTACGAGTTCGAGTTACGTGGTTATACAAAGCGAAGAAGTGACAAAGTGTTCATATAGCGGTGAATTGAAAAATAATTTATAATAGAAATGTTAATTAGACAGCAAATAGTTAAATAAAAGTAGTAATAGTGCGAGAAGGTATTTAAAGACGTAACAGTATTGAATTCTTCGTTTACCATTGCAATTTTCTAGACCTCATAGGGACGAATTACTTCCAGTTTTGGTTATTCAACGTTTTACATAAACCCAAACATCTTCGGTGACGATTTTCAATATTCTTTGTAATCAGCCGATTTACATTGGACTTTTGCCGGCCTTTTTATTTGATATATTATTAATGAGATAACTGATAGTGTAATTACAGACCTTCAGTCTGTTTGTCATAACGTATTGAGTCCGAGGATTTGGTCTAATTTATCAAGAATTTTTAGCATGCCTAATGTTGTAGGTAAATCTTTGGGTTTCTTTCTTGGTTCTTTTCTTCGATTTGCGGATTCTTATTGAATTATTGTTTGATTCATTTCACTATAACACAAGTTTAAAAAGGTTCCGCCGCGGTCTGCAACTACAGAGTCAGTTCTTGGTTTTCCCATAATTTTAATTTAAATAATTATGATTATGTTTTAGCAAAGATCAAAACATTATGTAGGTATTATTAGCTGAGTATTAAAGATTAAATACAACCCGTCATTGGTTTACTATTACTCTAATACAGGTACAAGTTTTCTTGAAAACGTCTCAAAACTTATAGACATTACTAAATTTTTGAAAAACTCCTATACTTTTACATACAGTAAACAAAGTTCGCTCTGATTGGTTTGTTCATTAATTTATCATTTACAGAATTCATAAAAAAAATCAATTTCAAATAGGATAAATTATGTAAGAACGTACCATACATGATTTATAATAATTTGATGAAACATTTAAATGGGCTCTTGGTGGAGGGTTAAATATAGTGCTTTGTAGGGTCGCTATTGTGGCAAATTTAGCCTTATCCACTCCCATATTCACGTACATGTATTTTCCTGAAAGAATTTTTTTTTAATGCATTGATAAACTGACAACGACAATGAAATGGATTATGTTGATTTTGTACCTGTGCTGTTCATATATGTGTGGTCTTTGTTAGGGCCCGTTTTATTTGAAGGGGTGGTTCCATTATGCCTTTTCCACGCAATTTCTTTTGCACCAACGTTCATCCACCCACACCAATCGGCTTCAAAGTCACAACGAGCACCGTATGGTACTTTATCTATAAAAAAAAACCAAATAAACTGTGACATTTATTTGCTTTGAAGGTACACCTTCAAAGTATGACATATATAATGTCTACGTATATGAGAATTAATAACCCTCATTTTAACGATAAACTATCTATCGTCCATGTATTGTCGAAGAAAAATTTCAATAAAAGAAACTATAAGTACCTACAGAAAAACGTACATTTTCGGCACCATTCAAAATGACCAACTAAGTCGAATAATCGACACAATATTGCCAAGTAGTTTAATAATATACCATTTAAAACCTTATCATTTAATATTAATGTGAAAATCCATTTTTATTCACCACAAATTAATTAGGAAAAATTGTTTCTGCTGTCAGACCCTCGCCGGGAATCGAACCTGGGATCTTTGGCTTTACGCACCAATACTCTGTCCACTAAGCTACGAGAAATGACGAAACGTACTTAGTAGGTCACAGATTCGTCAATATAATATTGTCATTATCGCTCCTGTCACTTCTCGTAGCTTAGTCGACAGAGTATTGGTGGGTAAAGCCAAAGATCCCAGGTTTGATTCCCAGCGAGGGTGTGACAGCAGCAACAATTTTTCCTCATTAAGTGTAGTGAATAAAAATAAATAAATAAAATAACATCATATGAAATACTTTAACAAACTTTTAATAGTGGTTAATATTTTATATGAATGTGAAAATTTAATTCAATTTTTATCCATTACAAATTACCTCAAATTAATGAGAAAAGATTATTGCTGTTGTCACATTATCATATTGTGCTTCTTTTTATTGGAGGTCGTTACTTTTTGAGAGAAGGCGAAAATGATACATTTAAATTACCAACGTGGGAGACTCCCCAAGAAGATAACTGAAGTAGAAAATAATATCGAGACAGTGACAATGACCTTTAAAAGCAGCTTTTTTATTCTTTTGTCGAATTTATACAAGCATATATATTATGATATTTTATACCAACAACCTTGAACTTTAAAAACTATTTTTAATTTTCGCAGAGAATTGTCCAGGAAGACTAAACAAATTTTGCTTGTAAATTTCCTCTATTAAAGTTGAAAGGTAAAATAAATTTTGCGATTCTTATCCTCAAACTTGAGGGAAATTCTACAAGGTAATAAAAGTACCAGGTACTTCTGATAAAAATCGTCACTTTACCGTTTTGAAAAATGCATATTTTAATGAAAAGTGTGTTTTCAAAATATTTTATCGTTCGATTTTTTAAAAACTATATATACAGGATGTCCCATAACTTTGAATCAATGTATATCTCGCTTGCGATTGTAAATTTACTAATTATTACTGTATTAATTATCAAAATAATAATTCATTTAAACAAGCTGTTTTGGACATATTGGTAAAGAATTCTTGATTAGGATTTTCGTTTTCAATCCTGCAATAGTTTGAGAAGCGTATTGATCAAAAATTTGCAACATAAGAACAAATGCTGTGCCACCAATTTAATTAATCAACAACTCGATAATATTGTTAGTGCTTTTGATAATGATCAACAATTCAAACAATATTGTCAAATTGTCGATCACTTAATTGAATTTGTAAAACTTCATTTATGTTTTATTCTAGTTTTACAAATATTAATGTGAAAATTTATTTTCAATTTCTTACCACTATAAACTACCGCAGATTTATGAGAGAAAATTTGTTGGATTGGTGCATAAAGCCAAAGGTCCCGGGTTCGATTCCTGGCGAGGGTGTAACAATAGCAACAAATTTTCCCTTATTAATCTGAGGTTGTTTATAGTAGGTAACAAACTGAAAATGAATTTTCACATTAATATTTGAAATTAATCACTATTAAGTGTCAAAGCGTTTCATATAACTAGTTTTACAAGTTTTTAATATCTCCTTAAATACAAATCCTTAAACTGCTTATTAAAAGATTTGCAATGGTTGGCTAAAATAATAACTGCATAAAAATATTAGTATGTTTTATCTCTCAAATGAACTGAACCTCCCCAACTGGAACTTTGATAACTCTGAATTTTCTATAACTTCAATACTGTTGAATATATGTATGTAATTGTCATATATTTTAATCTCCTTGAACTTCCCCAAGTCAAAATTGTTTGAAACTCGAAGCTTATTTTGTAGGCGGAATAGGGTACTAACCAGGGATGTAACGGAGGTAGTTTTATCGGAACCGAAGGCGGAGTCGGAGTTTTTAAATTTGTTTTATCGGAGTCGGAATCGGAGTCGGAGGCAGGGTCAGAAGTGGTGGCATGAGAGAGAATTTTTATTTGAGGACAAATAAAACATTATTTAGTCAAATTTTTTTCATTTCAATTTTCAATTATAAAATAAAACACAAACAATGAAAAAATAATTGACGATAGAGTACTCAGTGCACGTAGTGCGAGTCGGGTGGATTCCCCGCGCGACATGTATGAAGTTCATATTATGAACCTGTTCATAACAGTCGACACAGGCCACCGCTATGTTATGCTTCGACCTCCGATTAAAACCTTCGATTTAAAAGTGTCGGAGCCGAAGTCGGAACCGAAGGTGTAATAATAATCGGAAGTTCCGACTTAACGGAACCGGAGTCGAAGCTCCGTAACATCCCTGGT
>NW_020439054.1:484328-488145 GCF_000699045.2 Agrilus planipennis | reverse complement strand
CATTTTTGAATATTATAATTTAAAAAAAAAATTACATTATTGGTTTCGATATTTAATGTTGTTTGCAGTCATAAATCAATCAAATAATCTGCTTTTCTGTTTTTTGAAAGGTATAAACACTGAAATAAATCGATTTTTGTATAAAAAAATCTGTTTTTATTGTTTTTCAATATGGCGTACCTTATTGGTCGATTTATCGATTTGAGCGGTTATTCTACATTGGAAAAGTCAAAAACAAATTAATTTCAATATGTTCTAGAATGTTATCATCAAGAAAAAAAATTATTTCGGAAAAAATCCCCTGTTTTAATGATTATTATAAAGATTATGAGCTGTTATTCGTTCCGAATAAAGCCTTTATAAGTCTCTATAAAGTGTATAAATTTCGTTCAAGTCGATTAAGCCGTTTTTGGGAAAAAGAATATTTTTTGATTTTTCGTTTTTCAAAAAAAAAGGTCTAAAATTTTTACGATTAACGTGTCTCATTAGTACTAATATACCCTCAAAATATAATCCAGATATACCTCTAGGACCGATTCACTATGCTTATCGTCCTATGAACTTTTAGGAATTAGCACCAATACTAATTTGAAGTAGGTACACATCTACTTAATTTAGCGTCTTTTTTAGTTGATTATAATTTAAATTGGTAAGAAACTGTCATACCGCAATTTTGTGATTCGTCATCTCCACTTTCACAATCCTCCGTTATGTCGCATATTCTTGTGTGGTTGATGCAAACATTGGTCTTGTAGCATTGGTATTGAAATGGTGTACACGAGTTGATAGCATCCGTTTCCGGGAAACATTGCATGACTTTTATGTTATCTAATGCAACGATAGCCCCCTTCGGAAAATCTACAGGCGGAGGTACCACCTCGATGATGATGTTGAAGCCTGACGATATCTCACCCACTGCATAGTCATGTTTTACCCACCTTCCACAACATAAACAAAATGAGAAACTCAAACTGCACATTCTCCATCAAAATTAAGCCTTTATTAGCTTAACATATTAAACATTTCAAAAGGAAAAATGTTTTTATCTCGATTGATACGAAGTTTCAAACTAAGGATTTTTTGTTATATTTTGACTATTTAAGTCATGATTTAAACCAGCGGGGGTAATTATTTAGTATGGCTGTGCCAACTTGATGATCTTGAAAATGAAGTATTTTATAGAGCTCGTCATGCAGAAGAAGAATTTATAGATATGTTGAGCAAGGAAATGAGACCTTAATGATATTTTTGAGCTTCAAAAATGCTAAAACTATGATGATTCAAGATTGATATTATTATCAACACTCATGGCCTTGCAACTATATCTAATATTAAATTCCTCCCATTGTTGTGTTGCTGATAGTTTTTTGAGCATCAATATATTCGCTAAACTGTAATGATTTAAGATTGATATTTTGCAAATATCCACTGTTGCAAATGGTCCGAGGAAGTTTAACGCCCCCCTTATTTCACAACTATCAATATTATCAGTACTCATGACCTTGTAAGTTTAATATTAAATTCTTCCCTTGATACCGATTTGAAAAAAATTATTGCAGTAATTTATTATTTCCGCATGTTATATGTATGTACATTCTTACTCAACATAATCAAAAATATAACAGAATAACATTTCAAGGCCATCCAGTTGCCACAGGTAATCTATATAGATACCCCAGCGGGAACATATTTAACTTATGGTTAGCTTTAAATATGATAATTTGATTAGGGATTGTCCATTCATTACGTAACGTAAAATTCATCAATTTCTGAACCCCCCTCACCCACGTAATTGAACCGTAACCCGTGGCCCGATCCTTTCCCCTCTTCACTCCGTTGCCTAACGTATCTATCATAAAAGTTTTATACAGTAAAAGCTCTTTATTCGCGGGGTATACGTTCCATAAATATACATACGCAAATACAGAAACCGTGAATATGGAAAGGTAATTAGTATGGAATCATAGGGAATACGTGGTGTTATAGGCGGATGATGAGGATGTCGTGGGTAGAAAAGGTTAGAAATGAAGAGGTATTAGAAAGAATAGGAGAACAGAGGATTCTGTGGAAGTCAATAAAAAATAGGCGAGATAGGTTGGTAGGACACCTTCTTAGGCATGAAGGTCTAGTCAGAGACATATTAGAGGCAGAAACAGGAGTTAGGAGGGGTAGAGGTAGACCTAGATTAGATTACTCTTCGCAAATAGTTAAGGATGTGGGTTGTTCTAGTTTTAGGGAAATGCGAAGTTTAGCTCAGGATAGGAAAGAGTGGAGGTACGTGTCCAACCAGTCTTAGGACTGATGACCTTATGATGATGATGTATCAGATTAAAATCAATGTATTGATAAATTCGCAATTAAAATTAATCGTTATAGTCAGTCAAATTTAGTGATTTGTTCTTGTTTTGAATTTTGAATTAGTCAATTCAGTTACATCTTTTATAAAAGTCACCTCGGCACGAGCCAACAGTATCTAAAAGATGCCGACACGTTGAAAAATAACACCGAATCCTTTTCTGTTTACTCGGTAACATCTTTCATAAAAGCTGCATCGGCACGTACATACTTAAAAGATGCCGATACATTAAGGGGATTTAGTAGTATATGCGCCGTTGAGTAAAAACATGCTTATCGGTTCCAGATATCATGAGTTTAATGTTTGGAACAGAGGTTTGAAATTTTGTAGTAAGATAGATAAAGCTTTATTCTAAAGCTTGTCGAGGGCCATTTTGTACTTTCTTAATTTCTGTTGAAAATACGTGTCCTACAAGAAGCATCAACTTTAAGCACTTGTAAAAGCTATTAATGACCATATTACTGAAAACTAAAAACGTGCCGAGTTAGTGTGAACCTTTGTCTGTTACCATACAAAAAATCAGATATTTATCTCGCAACGTTAAATCACAATGTTTAGAATAGAAACCCATATTTTCCCAGTAGGCACGAGCCGTCTATTGCGGTCAATACCCTTAATAAATGACACCGAATCCTTTTCTATTTAATAATGAAATTTTTAGCCGCGAATACAGAAACTGGGTTGCAATTTTTTCAACCGCGAATAATAAAAACGCGAATAAGGAAACCGTGAATAAGGAACGTTTACTGTACTTGAATTAAATGCTCGGCTGGCCTACTCCCTCTTCCCAATTTGCGTTACGTAATTTATGAACAGACCTCTCGTTCTCTTTAAATATTAGTGTGTTGCAAAAAGATTCTGAAGGTTGTGGAAAAATACAAATAAATAATTTCCTTTCCTCAATATTGCGTCATTACCTCCTGCTATCATCTCCTGGGATTTGTTCCACAACCCATTGAGTTTTGTTGGCATTTTCAGCGACAATACGGATAACTCCACCAGTCATTAATTCTTGATAAATCCATAATTGAACTTTACACGTGTCTCCACTTGGGGTGAACACAGGACTGGTTATATGAAGCGGTTTAGCATTGGGGTTTACGTTTAGAAACAAGAAGTGACCTGAAAAATAAAAATGCAACTTCGTAATTACAATGAATTGGTAAAATTAACTAAGATGAAGGTACCGCCACGAAATTTTTATTTTCTTTATATCGACGTTTTAATTAAGTTGAGAGAGAGTTGCCCTTAAAATGGTCTTTCTGAATATAAAATTCCCCAGCAAACAAGTTACTAATTATTTGTAAAAATAACATTAAAATAAGAAAAGGCGTCTTCAAATCATCAAAGTATTTTTTCCTAATGCTTTTTAATCAGTTTCACGCTTTAATGAAGTTAAGAATTATTAGTAAAATATATTTTATTTATTTATTTCAGAAAATAAACAGAATTTTATTTTTA
>NW_020439054.1:471098-484260 GCF_000699045.2 Agrilus planipennis | reverse complement strand
GTGACTTTAAATTTAATTTCCAACTTTCAATTTAAATTACACCTAAAAGTTTAACGCCGCTACCTTCGCTTTATTAGTGGAGAATTCGCTTACAATTAAATTAAACTGTTACAATTAGTGGTGTAAACTAGCTTGGTATGTGGTCATGGTGCAGTTGAATATGTTTATAAAAGATACCTACTCTTGCTGAAAAGTAATTGATATGGTGCTAGGGATAATAAGAAAAAGACATATTTCTTTCATTAAACTGTACAATAACAATAAAAAAACTACTTAAATTAGCTACAAACTCCTCCAATTTTCAAAGTTTTTGTGTTTTTGAAGTTATTTTTAAAATAAAACAACTACTTTTTTAAAACACGTAACATTATTATCCCCTATTTTATAATACTCCTCGGTTTTATTACTATTGTTACGCCACTGGTAGAATTGATTTTTGAGTGGTTGACATGCGCATATGCTCTCTTTAAAACTTAGTTACTGATTTGACAATTGTTATTTTACCAAAGTTGCTGTGGTATTCTAAATTAATGTTTATCAAAATTATAGTTTGAAAAGTGTTGATTGATAAGCAATTGTATTAGCAATGGACAACACAGATCAAGAGTCGTCTTCATCTTCACCTGTAAATGTAAAATTAAAAGAAGGGATAAATCTAGAGTAAGTTGTGGTTATGTCTGTGTTTTCGAATATACAACAATTTGCCTTTTAGTGACTTAATTGCTGGAAATCCAACAACATTTGAAGTAAATTTCGATAACCTTCTTGATAAGGAGCAAGAAGAGGATTTGTATTATAAACCAGAAGATATAGCAGCGTATTTAGACGAGTTAGACATACAAGACGAAGACGTGTTTCAAGCAGGACAGTCGTTTCAGTGTGTCGAAGAAAAATCTACTAATCTAATTGAGAATGGAAAGGTGAAAAAGAGAATTTTGAGAAAGGGCTATGGTGATACATTACCTGATCTGTGTCAGGTAACTATTCATTATAACGCATATATAGAATTCCAAGATGAGCCTTTTGATTCAACTTATGCACGTAAAAGACCCTATACATTTAGACTGAATAATGGAGAAGTTATCTTGGGATTAGATATGGCAGTGCAGTCTATGAAAATAAATGAAAAGTCCCAATTCCTTGTTCATCCTGATTATGCTTATGGCAGAAGGGGTTGTTTAGAGCGTATTCCAGAAAATGCAACAATCTTATATGAAATTGAATTAAAAAATTTCCTCGACACTGGAGCTACCATTACATATGATAATCTGGATAATGAATCTAAAAACAAATTTCAAGAGGTATATAAATTAGCACATGCCCTTTGTGCTAAAGGTAATGATTTATTTTCGAAAAGATCCTATAAAGCAGCAGTTAAAGAATATAATACTGCTGTTTCAAAGTTAGAATATTGCAATATTCCAAATTATGAACAACAAGGTAAACAGCAAGAATTATTACTGAGACTCTACAGTAATATAGTTGTCACATATACCAAAATGGCAGAACCAAGGAAAGCATGTAAAAATGCTAATATAATTTATAATATGTGTAAGGGCACATCCCTAAAAGTACCTACCAAAGTGTATTTTAATAATGCACGAAGCTTAATTATGTTGGCTGAATATGATTGGGCTTTTAAACGACTAAAAGATGCCCAGAGAGTTGAACCACAAAATCCTGAAATTTATAAGGAATTTAAAAAACTTGAAGATTTAAAGAGAGAGGCCTACAATAGGGAAGTTACATTGGCAAAGGCAATATTTAAAAATAATGAAATAAATCAGGAATTAAATGATAATGCTAATGTCATGGGAGATTTTAAACAATCACTTAAAGAATTCTGCGAGGATTTTAAGAATAGTGTTGGGGTTTTGCAATGTAAATTACCTGAAGGTCTAACAGAAGAAGAAATTAAATATGCCCAAGAAGAAGTTAAGAACTATGGTTTTGAAGTAAAAAGTATTGGCAAGTTTTATCATCTTATAAAGACATCTGACTTGCCAACCAGTTTATAATTTTTATTTAACAAAAAGAAAAGTCTCTCAAATGTTTAGTTAGCAGAATGAGAATAATTTTGAAGCTATTTTCAATATTTTAGCAACTCCCATACTAGTGGAGAAGTATTTTTTGTTGTTTATTAATAAGCATGATTTTTGACTTTGTATTTTGTTTTTACAATAAAAGTGATTTTTCTTTATAAAAGTATTATTTTGTTAATCATTAAAACCTAGAACGAAAAATAATTTCATAAAAAAGTTAAATAAAAGTCATCATTAGATTTGACAGTTTCTATTAGAAAAGTTGCTAGGGTGCGTAAAATTTTATCGTTTAAAAAAATTCTAACATGCATAAAACTAACTACAGACTTCCGTTAAATATTTATCAATTAATTATTCAAATGCAAATCTCATTCATACGGTATGTTCTAACAACCGAAAAAGAAATATGACTGTGAAATTCTTTATAATGTACACAGTAAAAATTAAAATTAAGATTTTGGCTAAAAAGTTTTTGTTGATAATAATTACTATATGCATAAAACACGTAAGTTTTCTAAAAATCGCACCTAAAACCTACAATTTGAAAATCAACACTTTACTATTTATCTGTATTAGCAATTTTTATTTTCGTAATATTAACAACAGTAATAGGGTATAAGTTCCTAAGACTATAAGCGTTCTCCACTCTCCCTCTCAAAGATTAATACTGTGTTATAATATCAATGTATTAATTATGACGGCTAGCGTATGCCATATTGATTATAATGGGTCGCCGGCCTTACCATGTCGTTGTAAACTCAAAATTATCTAATTTTTATCAAGTTTATCAAAATCGATTTAGTCAATAAGGTTCTAGAACGAAACGCGCATATACATGCAGTCAACTGAAAAAACAATTACCTACTTCCTGTCGCTAAGAAAGCATGTTCTGGTTGATAAATTATTTTAATTAGTAATTACTCTATAATTCATCATCGATTCGAAATACTAAAACAGATAATTTTCCGATGAGTCCGCTAATATGATGTAGGTACTCTGCTAAAGTATTTCAGAAGGTGTTCATAAAAAAAACAAATTAGGTACCATTAATTTTCGCGTGGATTTAGGATGAAATCCCTACTAACCCAATTCAATTTTATCTAAAATTTTTCTTACTACATTTATGTTAGAATTTTTTTCTTATATTAGGATATCGTCTATTATATTTACATTGTGTAATATTGACTGCACACAATCCTTTAATAAGGTGAAATTAATAAAACAAATCAAGTGCTTGATTTGATTAATTTTATTAAAAAGAATTTATTATCGTCTTAGTTTTTTTATGTCGATTCAGTAAAATAAGGAAATTAGACAATTTAGACAACCGCATAAAGGTATATTCAAAGCATATTTAAAGTATAAATACATATACATGTAAAAAATTATGCAAAACGAGTAAATTCAAAATGTTATTAAGGATGGTAGCTCTAAGCTCTAGCCCTCTAGGATATCAACCTGTCGAATTGAATCCGCGGCATGTTCTGCCGAAACTGTTTACGACGCGCTGATGAGATCCGATGAAGTCAAAATCGCAATCAGCGTCTGACGGTTTCAATTACGTTGTGAATTCAGTTCGATAAGTCGATATTCTTATAGACCTTTTCGAATATTTTTGAATTCCACTAAATGTAGCAATATACAACAGATGTCGTTGACCACGCTGTTTGTGGTAATTCATAAATCAGGCAACAGATAAATAGGTCTGCGTTTTGTGTGTCTTTTGAAGATTTCCGCTGTCCCACGAAAACATAAAGAAAAAATCAATGCAACAGGGTGGTGTACCTCCTCATTCTTTTTAATTGCGACTATTTGGGGGTACTGGAGACAATTCTTTGGCCCAGCAAGTCCTCGGATTTAAATCCGATACAAAATACGCAACTAATTTCATTAAAGTGCTGTGTGTAATGGACATTTCAAACGTTTAACATCATGAGATGTACTGATTATTAATTATTTCTTTTGTAAATCAAACTGAGTTTATATATACATTGTCAAAACTAGAAGTGCAAAATTTGCAATTAGTCATAACTCACTTATTTTTGAAAATGAGACCGTTGTTAATATGAACGTTATTACTTCAAATGACTTCTGGAAAACATTCCTTAAGTGGCGAGGTAACTTCGTGAATTACCCTGTAGTTTTCAATGGTGGTATCAACCAAAAGATACATTCAGCAAAACTTTTAGAATATTTTTAACCAATATATTAAAATTGAGGGCCTCTTAATAATAACAAAATTGAAAAAAAATACCCAAAGAAATTAGTACCTACACTTTTCGTACTGTACAGAAGAGGGCCAAAAAATTATTTAGCCAAAAAAAAACATCTTTTTTGTTTTTGGGTCATTAACCTACCCCCATAAACCAAATTTCGTTTTAATCTATACGTCTAGATATATAGGTACACCCAAATGAGAGGATGGGATAGAAATGCTGGAACGTACAGAGACACACCGAAAAAAGTTTCCTCGTTGACTTAACGAAACCATAAAAAGGCGGAAAACGGTTTAGGAGATGTCAGTTCAGTGGTAGACAATTTCTAAATTAACAAAATTTAATGACTATTGAAACTAATTTTGTCTTTCTAATAAGCAACATTTTCAGTTTGAAATCGTTTGTTTTTATTGTTTATATTTGTACCAATTAATTTTAGGTATTTGCACCATAGAAGTATTCACAAAAAAAACTAAAACAACCGTATACTCGTGGGTAAAATATTAAGGAATATTACTATCCAATTCGTACGGCTTTTACGAGATATTTTTGGCCAGACGCCAAAAAGCCTATCCCAAACTATATTCAGTGCATGCTTATGTTTATATATTACGTAGATAATTTCAAAATTTTGCGTAAAACGTAGTAAGAGAAAATAATGCAAGCAAAACTGAAAATATGTTTTTGGCAGTATTATTCTAATGCTTACGAATAGTAAACTGCTTGTTAATACAGGATTTTTGTTGATCGCGAGCGATATGTCTGGGTGGATCTATCTTGCAATTACTTAAAAAAAACAATGAATTTTCATACGGAGATACATTTTTCAGATAGTTGAAAGTGGCGTTGTAAACTTTCAAACCATTTAAAATATACACTTTTTGGTTTTTTTTTTTTTAAATTTGAGTACTTTTTCTCTTTACAATGTATCGTACCATTCGGCAACTTTCAGGACTAGTCCAATCGTGGACAAATAATTTTTTACATAGTTAGGGATTTTCCATTTATTTCACTTATTTCCGTTGCCTATAAAATATTTGCAATGTTGATCTTCCTATGAGAAGAAGATTGCCTAAAATCTAAATTACCGTAAGGAAATCTATGAATTTTGAACCCGGAATCGAACTGATGTCCTCCCGAATGCTAATCAGTGGTCTAAACATCTGTGTTATGCCTCTCAATATGTTATAACTAATTTTAACTATTACCCGTGGCTCAAACAAGTGATTAAATGACGACTACCAGCGTCATAAAACTAGTGGTGGGCATTAATCAAAGGTGGCCGCTTCTTGTGTCTTTCCCATAAAAAAAAACTATTTTTTGTTTATTTATATATTTCTTTAATGAAAGTATCAAAAATCACGACGAACATTAAAGAAAGAGATTGAGGTAGTTCATTTTTGAAGAAGGAATACGCGTTCGCTGTTAAAATAGATAAATTTTAATACGTTCTAAGCTTAAGAACAAACAAATGTGTTCCGGGTCAGTACTCTGTGGAAACTGCCAGACGCTGATGGCAATTTCGGTTTTTGTAGATCTCATCAGCGTGTCGCAGGCGGGTTCGATACAACACAGACCAATTTTGACCTGCTGTCTTAGCAGTGCGTTTTATAAAATACCACAAATGACGCGGTAAACGCCATCTGTTGAGCATAATGAATTCCACTAAATGTAGCATTGTACTACAGATCGCGTTTACCACGTCATTTGTGGTATTTTATTAAGTCGGAAAATTTGCTACCCACATCCATATCTGCTCTTAAGAATATGTTGCAATTAAAAAAAAGATAGTTTTACATTATAAAATCTATAAGACGTCCCTATCTGAGAACATGAAAAGTGATTTAGAGTAGCTGTTAAAAATTGGTTTTAGCTAGCAGCACTTAAAGGAAATAAAAAACATTAATATTTTTAAATAGGTGATTTTTCTAGAGACGTGCAAAATGTTTTTTTAAAAGTATTTAAAAGCAAAATGCAAATACTTTTTTGATTTGTTATTTTANTATCAGCCTTGGAGGAGATTATGTTGAGAAATAAAAAAAAAAAATTTTTAAAAACCTTGTTTTTCTTGGTCAGGCCGGAAACTTATCAATCCACCCTCGTAAATCACAATTTTTGGATTTTTCACGGTTTAAAAATATAACGGACAAATACCGGTAGGACTAGAATATTAGAGTTTTTCTATACTCATAGTGGTGTTTGCACTATATCACCAGCTGCGAAGATTAAGTACGATTCGTATTTTTTTGTTTGAAGTGATTGAGATATAGTTTTTCTATCTTTATGTTATAGTTTCTTCAGTTCAGCAACAAATAATTCGTCTATATGCTTCCTTATTTGCCTTTGTCACCCGTTTTAATTGGGAAAAAGACACTTATGTCAAAATAGTTTGTTTAGCGTGAAACATCAGAGCCAAAATAGGGTTGCAAATAATTTTATTGATGTAAAATCAACTTCAATTATTATATCAAAACAACCCCATTTTGATTCTAATCTTTTACACATTGCAATAAGAGAAAAAAATGGAATCCATAGTTTCTTTAGCTTTGGGTTCGTCTAATAAGTGGTTTTCTAAGAATTTTGAATTATACGCATTTATTAACACACCACAATATCTTGTAGTTTTTAATTTTACACAGCGTATATCAATTCGATATTGTTTTGCTATAATTCGTAAACTTTCGTAGTTCCAGAAAATACTACAAACGGCACAATGAACGCCATCTGTAGCACGATCCTACATTTTAGGATTACGTATTTTTCAACAAGGTCCACTTGTGTGAATATCTACTTGCTGAAAACGAATCCTGGCGTAGCCAACTCAACGTAATAGGCACGTTAGCTTAATCGAATAAAATAATTCGAAGTGGTCTGTATTCTGTCGAAACTGCCAGATACGGATCGCGATTTCGATCTTTTTGGATCTCATCAGCGCGTCGTAGGCAGTTCCGACAGAACACAGACCAACTTTTACCTGCTGTCTTAACAGTGCGTTTCAGAAAATACTACAAACGGCACAATGAACGCCATCTGTAGCACGATGCTACATTTTAGGATTTCGTAGTTCTTTGCTAAAGGTACGATAAGTGGTTATTTGACAGGTGCTGATATCCTTTTGGAACTTCAAAATTCCATGGATCATAACGTTGAATCCAAAAAACTATCGATCCAATAATTTAGATTGTCTACAAATAGTTTCGAATATTTTGGGCTATCTTCAGTTAAAAAATTAAAAGGCATA
The DNA here is from genome assembly GCF_000699045.2 of Agrilus planipennis. Lineage (NCBI taxonomy): Eukaryota > Metazoa > Arthropoda > Insecta > Coleoptera > Buprestidae > Agrilus > Agrilus planipennis. The sequence continues at coordinate 476,761 of NW_020439054.1, read as the reverse complement.
ACTTTTGGTCCTCTTTTTAAGGTTCGATTACCTTCAATGGCCAATGTGAACAACTTTCATTCATCATTTTATATAATGTTTGATCTGTGATACTAGCAAAACTTAACGCGAAAAATGTATTTTGCATTTTATATATAAATAATACGTTTGGAAAAGTATTTTGATAAAATACAAAATGCTTTTCCCAAAAAAGTATTTACATTCAAGATAAAAATAGGTATTTTATATTCTGTATTTGCATTTTAAATACAAGTATTTCAAATACGAGGGTGGATTGATAAGTTTCCGGCCTAACCAAGAGATGACGCCACTAGGCCTACCTTGAGGTGACATTCTATAGTACCATCCTTGGATAGCTTGTAGCTATAGTTTCAGCCCGATCTCCTTGCTAGTGTAGGTTTGACAGCACGCTGAACAAGACGCCTCTGTGGTTTTCGTAAAAATGGAAAAGCAGGAAAATCGTGCTGTCATCAAATACTTTTATTTGAAGGGGTTAACGCCGAAGGAAATTAAAAAAGAGATGGACTCAACACTGGGGACATCCTCCCCGTCATATTCAACCGTTAAGCAGTGGGTTTCCGAGTTTAAAAAGGGTCGTGTGAGCACCTCTGATGGGCCTCGCTCAGGACGCCCCGTTGAGGTCACAACTCCAGATATGATCGAAAAAATTCATCAAATAGTGCTGGGAGACCGCAGATTGAAAGTGCGTGAGATAGCTGAGACCTGTAAGATGTCATATGAACGTGTGCAACATATTTTGCACCAACATTTGCATATGGAAAAGCTCTGTGCAAGATGGGTGCCGCGTTTGCTAACAGTCGACCAAAAATTGATTCGAAAAAACATTTCTACCGCAAATTTGTCATTGTATAAGCGTAATCCAAGCGAATTTTTGCGTCGATTCGTAACCGTTGACGAAACGTGGGTCCACCACTACACTCCTGAAACCAAAGAACAGTCTAAACAGTGGATTGGACCAGGGGAACCAACTCCAAAGAAGGCAAAAACAATTTTTTCGGCGAACAAGGTTATGGCTACTGTTTTTTGGGATGCAAGAGGTATTATATACATTGATTACCTTGCAAAGGGTAATACTATCACTGGTCAATACTACGCAGACTTATTGCAACGTTTGAGCCACGAGGTGAAAATTAAACGACCTCATCTGGCGAAGAAAAAAATCTTGTTTCATCACGATAACGCACCAGCGCACACGTCAATCGTTGCGACGGCTAAAATCAACGATCTAAAGTTTGAATTGATGCCGCACCCTCCTTACTCTCCAGACCTAGCCCCGAGTGACTATTTTCTGTTCCCTAATCTCAAAAAATGGCTTGGCGGTAAGAGATTTGCGGACAATGAAGAAGTAATCGAAGCTGTAAATGGTTATTTTGAGGAGCTTGACGAATCAGTCTATAGAGATGACATTAATAGACTGGAACACCGCTATGAGAAATGTATCAGCCTTGGAGGAGATTATGTTGAGAAATAAAAAAAAAAAATTTTTAAAAACCTTGTTTTTCTTGGTCAGGCCGGAAACTTATCAATCCACCCTCGTAAATCACAATTTTTGGATTTTTCACGGTTTAAAAATATAACGGACAAATACCGGTAGGACTAGCGTCCTGGGGGTCTGTTTCATTCTATTGTTGCAAAACTTATTTTTAGTAAGGAATTGCATTACAATTATCTAATTTGAATTATAAGTTACTTTTGATTATTAAATAAACAATGGAATACACATTACATGACATTATATACGTATATGAATTAAACAAATTAATAATAATAATTAATTAGTTACTCCAATCGATATTTTTCAATGCAATATTAAGTAAGTATATTGCATATAGAACAACATTTGCACAATAGTTACCTTTAACATTCTCGTTTTACAATCTTGAAAATTGAATTAATTTTATTTGAAATAAGAAAGCAGAGAGGAATTTCTGGAGTATATTTTGAGCAAACGAATAATGTTCGTTAGGCACAACTGAGAAATCTGTCAGCCGAACAGCAGCTGTTTCAAGAAGAATGCATGCATTATCTTTAAAGTTGCATAGAAACACACGGACACATTTAATTTAATTAACATCGCGTACAAGAAGACCGAAATAGTTTTGGACCTTTCTCAAGCTTGCCTCAATACTCCTTTTGTTATCAGGATTCCAGAAATTGCAACGCAAGCAGCTGCAGAATTCTACTTTATTATTTAATTATTTATGTTTATTTCTCCTTTTGTCAATAGTAAACTTCACAAAAGAACTTGACTGAACCGAATAAAATCATTGTTGAGTAATTCTTATAAAACTTAGCTATCCTAATAATTACAGACCTGGGTCTAAAATTGAAGAGAGGCTCAAATATTTTTCATCATCATAAGGTTGTCAGTCCTAAGATGGGTTGGACACGTACCTTCACTTTTTCCTATCCTGAGTCAATATTCGGATTTCCCTAAAACTAGAACAACCCACGTCCTTAACTATTTGCGAACAGTAATCTAATCCAGGTCTACCTCTACCCCTCCTAACTCCCGTTCCTGCCTCTAATATGTTTCTGACTAGACCTTCATGTCTGAGAAGGCGTCTTCTCCTCCTATTCTTCTATCTATTCTATCTCTTCGTTTCTAACCTTCTCTATCCACGGTATCCTCATCTTTCGCCTATAACACCACATTTCGAAGGCTTCTAACCTTTTATATTCCGCCGCGCCCACTGTCCATGTTTCGCACCCGTACAGCGTACCCATATTTTTATTGACAAGAACACCGTAACTGCCCCGAAGTTGAAGTAGTTATAAGTTTATTGGGTAATTTACGTCATAATCGTAAATGATGGAAACGAAATGGGAGGTCCCAAATTATTTTTTAAGGGTTCTGACTTTACAGCCCATATTTTATATAGTACTTTAACCACGGAGACCATCTCCCCTCCCTAGGCTCTCCTAAAAACGGCAATTTTGCCGTTACTTATGTTTATAAAAACAAGCAAAAATTTCTAATCTTCTTATTAATACCTATCGTAGAATTAAAAAGGCTGTTTACTGTAATACTGTATGTATGCTGCACACTTTTTGCATAAAAAAGAGTTTTTTAGAGTTTTTAAACAAGGGTATCAAACCTTGTATAGTTCGTTTAAACGTTTTAAAAAATTTTAAAAACTTTGGCTATGAGAGTTTTTAATAACATATTGTTAATTCACCGTAAAAACGTGCCTACTTTACCAGTTTAAAATAAAACGTAAACTTTTTAGTTGAAATTTAAAAGTAATGTTATTTATTCAATTTATGTTATCTCAAAAATATAAAAATGAAACGTTTATCAAGAAATTGATAATAATGAACTACTTTTTTGCCCCAGAATCTAGTACCATTTAAACTAAAAAATGTTAATTAAATAAGAATACCGAAAGGAGTGCTTTCAAAAAGATAAAAAATGTGGACACAAACAATTTTCTCAATTTTTTTTAGTAGGAAGTACAATATGTGAAATACCAATTTGATTATTTTTTTAATTAGAAAGGAACTAAGTTTACAAAGACACAAGTCTTCAAATCACCAAAACGGTCTCTATATAAATCGATGTTTTGTACTAAATACATCAAGGTAAAACTTTTGAGGAAGTGATTTCCATTATTTATCTAGCGGTAAAAATTATCAGTAATGGAATATTTCATCTGAAAGAAAACCAAGTCTAAAACATCAAAAGTAGCTAAAGTGTATGAACGTTTTAAATGGTACAAATTAGGATTAGAATCGAAAACATAAATTCATAAAACAGTTGTAAGGTTGAACCAATTATCCTTGAGGTACGACAGGCTAGTATTAATAACAAATTAATTTAGATTAAATTTGACAAGCATTAACAGCAACATACACAATTGGTCTTTTATTGTGCATATCGCAGCACCTGAAATTTTGAAAAATACAAGTTTCATCTTTTAAAATAAATACAAAAAATCAGAAGCTTCGACAATCACGAATTAATACAATAATTAGAAGAAATTAGCAAATTGGACTCGATAGTGATTTTCAGAAATTAATAAAATTTCGCGCACACAAACATTTGAAGATAATTTTGATCTCCACTTTAAAGAAGATTTTTGACGAGGAATACAAGGAGTTACAATTGGACGGACGAATAATATTATAACTAATAATAAAGTCTTCGGTATCTGGGGGGTATTGCATTAAATACCTCTTTGTCAAGCACCGTTCTCTGGCCACATTTAAACAACTAACAATCAACCTGTTAATTCTTCGATAACAAATTTTTAAACGAACTAAATTTTATAAATACTAGAACTGTTAGTGAGAGTGATAACGAATGCAATTGATAAAGTCAATACAAACACTTTCTGTTTTCATTCTTTTTCGTGGGTTTTCGTGAAAACTTGTCCAATGAAATCTGATAAAAACTATAGAAAGTCCTAAATGTTTGCTTAGTATTTGTAAATAACTTCTTTTAAGTACCTCAAGCTCTATGGAAGTCAATAAGAAATAGGCGAAATAGGTTGGTAGGACACCTTCTCAGGCATGAAGGGTTAGTCAGAAGCATATTAGAGGCAGAAACAGGAGTTAAGAGGAGTAGAGGTAGACCTAGATCAGATCACTACTCGCAAATAGTTCAGGACGTTTGACGTTCTAGTTTTAGGGAAATGCGAAGATTACCTCAGGATAATAAATAGTGGAGGTGCGTCTCCAACCAGTCTTAGGGCTGACGACTTTATGATGGTGAAATACCTAAAAGTGATTCTAAGAACAAAGAATTTCGAGAGCGAATTTTTAATTAGCAAAATAACCTAAATAGAAAATTCAACATTCCTTACTCCTGAGATAAACAGACCACATACTTTTAGTCAACTAAAACCAAGAGAAATAAAAATTTTTTTTGCAAAAGTTACAAAAGTTTTAAAACAAATAAAGTTAATAAATTACCAAAAGCAGTTCTGTTTATTAAAGAAACGTAATTGCATGGTAATTTTCAAAAACTTAGCAATTTCTTTTACTTGATGGTTGTGGAAATTTATCTGAAAATTCTAAAAGTATTTTTTTCTAGATGGCCCGTGTGTTATTCCATGTTCAAATCATTTCGGTTAGTAGCGATTAGTGAGACACAGTCTTTTTAGCGATTTTTTTAATGAAAATTATATTTTCAGACAGTCAAGTTAAGAATAAATTATTGAAGATTCATACTCATCAAATAAGGCTTCATTTGATTAGAAGTGTATTATTAGTGTTAAATTTAATATTCAGACGAGCTTATCATCTTCCTGTTTTGCAATAAGTAATAAAATAATATTATTTTATCTGAAATCTGTTTGTGTTAATTGTTTTCGCTATTAAGGTTAACCATTTCAAGAGTTTATAATCTTTCTGTATCAATGCTTCGTAAAAGACTTTCATTCCCTTTGTAAAAGTACCGATCCGATCTCACTAAATAGGGCACTTTCAGAAAATCCACATGACCCTTGGCATTAAAGACGTCAAAGCAGAAACTGGCTTGTATTCATTGCTGCGGAATGGCGTAGACTACCGGGCAGCCATTACATTTTCCCTATACTTCTAATTTGTAGGGAAAGTCTTTCTTAAAAAATTAATTTCATATTCTACCCACCCATATGCACAATTATAATAATAACGTGTAAATAACAAATATTGCATAT
>NW_020439054.1:464657-466223 GCF_000699045.2 Agrilus planipennis | reverse complement strand
TCATTTGGCCCCATGCGAGGAGTTACAATTGGACGGACGAATAATATTATAACTAATAATAAAGTCTTCGGTATCTGGGGGGTATTGCATTAAATACCTCTTTGTCAAGCACCGTTCTCTGGCCACATTTAAACAACTAACAATCAACCTGTTAATTCTTCGATAACAAATTTTTAAACGAACTAAATTTTATAAATACTAGAACTGTTAGTGAGAGTGATAACGAATGCAATTGATAAAGTCAATACAAACACTTTCTGTTTTCATTCTTTTTCGTGGGTTTTCGTGAAAACTTGTCCAATGAAATCTGATAAAAACTATAGAAAGTCCTAAATGTTTGCTTAGTATTTGTAAATAACTTCTTTTAAGTACCTCAAGCTCTATGGAAGTCAATAAGAAATAGGCGAAATAGGTTGGTAGGACACCTTCTCAGGCATGAAGGGTTAGTCAGAAGCATATTAGAGGCAGAAACAGGAGTTAAGAGGAGTAGAGGTAGACCTAGATCAGATCACTACTCGCAAATAGTTCAGGACGTTTGACGTTCTAGTTTTAGGGAAATGCGAAGATTACCTCAGGATAATAAATAGTGGAGGTGCGTCTCCAACCAGTCTTAGGGCTGACGACTTTATGATGGTGAAATACCTAAAAGTGATTCTAAGAACAAAGAATTTCGAGAGCGAATTTTTAATTAGCAAAATAACCTAAATAGAAAATTCAACATTCCTTACTCCTGAGATAAACAGACCACATACTTTTAGTCAACTAAAACCAAGAGAAATAAAAATTTTTTTTGCAAAAGTTACAAAAGTTTTAAAACAAATAAAGTTAATAAATTACCAAAAGCAGTTCTGTTTATTAAAGAAACGTAATTGCATGGTAATTTTCAAAAACTTAGCAATTTCTTTTACTTGATGGTTGTGGAAATTTATCTGAAAATTCTAAAAGTATTTTTTTCTAGATGGCCCGTGTGTTATTCCATGTTCAAATCATTTCGGTTAGTAGCGATTAGTGAGACACAGTCTTTTTAGCGATTTTTTTAATGAAAATTATATTTTCAGACAGTCAAGTTAAGAATAAATTATTGAAGATTCATACTCATCAAATAAGGCTTCATTTGATTAGAAGTGTATTATTAGTGTTAAATTTAATATTCAGACGAGCTTATCATCTTCCCTGTTTTGCAATAAGTAATAAAATAATATTATTTTATCTGAAATCTGTTTGTGTTAATTGTTTTCGCTATTAAGGTTAACCATTTCAAGAGTTTATAATCTTTCTGTATCAATGCTTCGTAAAAGACTTTCATTCCCTTTGTAAAAGTACCGATCCGATCTCACTAAATAGGGCACTTTCAGAAAATCCACATGACCCTTGGCATTAAAGACGTCAAAGCAGAAACTGGCTTGTATTCATTGCTGCGGAATGGCGTAGACTACCGGGCAGCCATTACATTTTCCCTATACTTCTAATTTGTAGGGAAAGTCTTTCTTAAAAAATTAATTTCATATTCTACCCACCCATATGCACAATTATAATAATAACGTGTAAATAACAAATATTGCATAT
>NW_020439054.1:457816-462501 GCF_000699045.2 Agrilus planipennis | reverse complement strand
TAGAAATATAATTGCCATTAAGTATCTATTGAAAAACCCAGTAAAAAATTTTAAGCATCATTATAAAACTTAAAATTGGTGTTGTACAAAAACATTTTTCGGGAAATTCTTTTCTTAAATTCCTACGATAATTTGATTTTTAATATCTACAATTGTTAAAAAAATAGATTAATAATAATACTGTCTTGATGAATTATTTGTTGAAAGCACAAGGTCTATATGCAATTCTGTTGAGGAATTTTCTTTCAATACTAAAAAACAAGAAACTAATTCACATTGAAAAATGATTATTTCTTTTCATCTTTCTTTTAACTCACAACCTAACTATGAAATTGACAGACCATGAGAAAAAACCCTAACCAAAAATGGCACACCCTTACCGCCTTATATTTATAAATATACTTCACGCCATAATCTATTGACCTACCTGTTACTTTGTTGTTAGCATCTGTCTGCAATGATACGCTACTATTGTCTAGGTCTTTGGCCGAGGTTACGTAAAATCCTTGCTGCCCATTGTCAGCCCATTTCCATAGGCAAGGCGTTTCAAAGTTGCAGTCGGTTTGGGGAACGCTGTTTATCATTTTCCTTAAAGTTTGCATACGGTTCTGGACGATCCGATCCTGGAGCAATCTGTACTTTTCCCCGTATTGATAATTTATGGCCGTATCATTTGGCCCCATGCGGGGATTGGCATCGGCATGCATCAAATCTTGGGCAGCTTTCTTCTTGGCTTCGTTCAATTTTTCCAAATTTATTTTATTACGAATGCCAGCTATGCCGTCCAAACTCTTCCGGTTTCCTTGTGGATTTTTGGATTCTCTTTTAAAGCGATCGTTTGCGAAAATTAAACCGTTATATTCGATTTCTTGACTTTCTATTAGTTCGCCAGCATGCAATATTATAACGAACAACACCAAACAAGTCCTTGTAACGTTCAAAGCCATATCGTTCGTGGACTCTTCTACACTATCGAATGGTTAAAGGAGAAAATGTGATTTCGGTTTAGATACTGAAAACAACATTTTAATGCTGTCTGTTTATAATTTGCAAGACGAAAAATAATATCGATTTGCCCGGGTCGCTGAACGTCAGAAGTCTTTTTCGCAATTAAAGTCTGAGGATTAGATTTCTAAATATAATTTAACGAATTGGATTGTCTCCAATCGCAAATTGATTGATATTGTTGCGGTTAAAGCGAAAACATTTTTTGTCCATTCCCTTTTTGCAAACTCTGATAGTAGACTTGATTACGAAAGCCGGGGTGGATGCGGCACAACTTCTCTTGATTTAAAAATGCCAAAATATTTCTTTCTGATCTCATCTATTCTTCAATATTTTGAATATGTTTTCGATTATGTTTCTCAAAATACCGCAATTACTACGTTTTTAACTTGGATACGACTGTAAATCGAAATGACGTCGCCTTTCAATTAATTTTTGGCAAAAAAGAAACCCACTGTGCAATTACTTTGTGTTTTTTTAAATGACTTCTTTAATAATTTAGAAAATGATTTTTGCACAACATACCGTTGGATTATCGGTTTTTCTTACACGTATTCACGCACTCACGCACTTTGCAAATTGGCCACTTTCTCAGTTTATGTTGTTATAACCGACGAGTGTACACTTCGCGTACATCGCGGCCGATGCGATTTTAATTTTAAAATTACAACTATACTAGATATCGTACGGCGTTAATGAGGAGTTGCGAGAGATGTAAAAATATCTTGGAACGGTCCGTGTATCATAGCTTTCCTCGTGCCTCGCTAAACCCGACAAGGATAAAGAGATATTTCTGGCCTGTGTTAGAGCGAGTGGAAACGTGAAAAATATCGATTTGTGCAGCAGGATAGTTCGGGAAAACGTTGACTGCATGACATTCTGAAACGGGATGAAACGTCTCCGCAGCGTGATCTAGCGGGATGCTGCGCAAACATCCGACAATGATGCTGCGGAAATTGGGGAAATTGTTTCCAGATACGACCAAGCTAGATTGCATCCATAATTTAATTTTGTCTTCAGATAAGTAAGTACTACCATAAATACCTTCTTGAAACAGAAAATGAAAAGTGAAAAATATTCTGGATTGAGGATTCAGTCTTATAAATAAATAAAATATTTCAATACACGAGGGCGGTTCAATAAGTATCTGTGTTATAAATGAAGACACCTTTTTTTTTTAAATTTTGTTTTATTTTTCAACATAATAGTCCCCTTTTAGAAAGATACACTTCTCCCAACGTCCCTGCCATTTTTTTTAACCTCTTCAAAAAATAGGATTTGTCAAACTCTCCAAAATGCCCCCTGTCTCGGAGATGACTTCCTCGTTTGAGCTAAATTTTTTCTCGCGAGTCATTTCTTCATGGTAGGAAACAAGACGAAGTCAAATCGAGTGAGTACAGGGTGTGTGGACAGCAGTTCATAACGTCATCTTAGCGAAAATAACGAAACATGTCTCAGTCGAATGGCTGCCAAATCCAAACTAACCTATCAAACAGTTTTCCTTCAGGAGCGTCCTCTGTCTTCAAACACGGGTACTTATTGAACCGCCCTCGTACTTATGTACATTTACAATCTACATACACTATAGATACAGTTTTAGTTTTCACTTTTTAACATTAACATTTGTTGTACCGATTTTATTAAAGCCTACGTGAAAGATACAAAGAGCTCAATCAACCACTATTGTTATCATATGCGAATTGAATTTAAGAACCCTTTATATTTTCTCAACCAACCACTTAAAAATTAGTCTTGATCTAGCAAAAGAATTATTTCGAAATCAAATATTATTTTATTAAATAACTACGGACATATGTATGTTTCAAGCTTCTCACTTCAATATCAATGACAATTGTAAAAAAAATTCTAAATTACAATATATTTATACAAACTTCTATAGACGGGACTTCTTGATTTTGTCAAAGCAGCAAGACCAACATGAAGACCAATGTTATACTGCAAAATTAAGATTTTATCCCCCTTTCCCCTACCCCCACCCCACCCCCATCTAACCCCCATAACTTTTTATAGGGGTGCGACCGCCACGAACTTTTTATGGTACAATGGTAGAGGAGACCCCTCTGCGGGGGTAGGGGCCATCATCTAGACATTTACCAAAGTAACTTTTACAATACACTATTTAACAAAATTGGTAATAACAACAACCGACGACATCATATGTACAATACGCGTACCGGTTTTATGAACCCACCTTGTTTGCTTTCTCTCCCATGTACTGAAGATTATCATTTCCGTGTTATTATTATTGGGTTAAAAAGCTTATGTTTAGGCATGCTGGGACCCTGTATCGTGGGGGGCCCTATATCGTGGGGGGCTCCTTTTTGGCCAGTCCGCCTCTGTCCTCTAACGAGGCCAGCGCGCTTATGTAATATTTAAGAAATATGATAAGACATTTACTTAAAAGTTGTTTATTAAATAATGACTACATAATTCGGAAAATAAACTAAACAAATTACTCATGATTACATGAGTTTGTTGAGTTTTGCTAACTAAAGAAGACTTTTTATTATTGTTAATAGATTTCTTTGAGGAAATATTTAATCGAAACCCTACAAGTCGCTTCACTAAAATTTTTACAAGAGAAAAGTCGATATTTTTCATAATTAATTTACACAATGTTGTTTCTAAATAAAGGTTGTTCTGAATATTCCTTCCATTTGGATAAAAAGTTTACATATTTCTGCATTTGCATAAAATAAGCATTTCCTTTTGAAACTTTCAAAATTACTAGTTTAGCAAATTTTTTACTTTAGGTTTTACTTCTCAATGAATTAAAAAAAAATGTCACAATGACAATTAAACATTATTTTTGATTCTGGATAAAATGTAACCTGCAATAATATACATCACCAAAATCTAATAAATATTCTCTATCTTCAAAATAATCGGATGAAGAAACGTTTCTGAAGTATTGAGAAATTGTAATCAGTTTTAAAGTTTGTTTAAACCAGAATTACTTTCACAAATCTGATCCGAGAAAATAAATTTTCTAAACAATCCTGTGAGAATTTTCCAGTTAACAACAATACAAATTTCTCCTCTGCTAAAAAAAACTTTTTGAAGTGAAACTTCTTTACGTACGGTAGGGCAAGTTCGTTTCATGCGAGTTGCTATGTAACGAAATCATGCAACGGATGTCCTCCCTCTAATCGGCCACGTAGTCAAGTTCGAAGTGGGGGGATCACTTGAGCCGTGAGCAGCGTTCCCAGACCTCCAGTTTTAGCAGGAGATCTCCTGCTTGTTTGAAAATTCTGTTCTCCTGTATTTCTTTCCAATCTCCCGCTTTTTAATTTTAACTTTCTTTTTCTTCACTTGAGGTAGTCTTTGCTATTATAGAGAGATATATAACCATATACATGTGTAACATATACTAAACACCACAGGCGATGCATGCGTATTTTATTTTAAGTTGGTAGAAATGGTCGGAAGAAAACATTTTATGAATAACATTCATTCAAACAAGAAGCTGAAGCTGAAGTTTTAAGTTTTTAATAAATAATTCATTACGGGCCAGAATGACTGGAAGTATTTATGATGATGAGTCGGGAAAAGACTGAGTATTATAAAGTATTAATTTTTATATTCATAAATATAAATATATTTATATTCGTTCTTATTAAAAAAAACTGATGTGTAATAATTAATGTGATATTGTTCTT
>NW_020439054.1:455509-457134 GCF_000699045.2 Agrilus planipennis | reverse complement strand
TAGCCTGTTATCTTCGTCTGATGTTTTTTGCTGCTCCAATATTTTAATTGTATTTTGTTACGTATCTTACTCATATCTTGAGATACTGCTGGATCAATTTGATCATATAAAAAGTATTTTTTTTATAGTTTCGCTGCATCAAGTGCTTGTTTGATGCTTGGTGGAGGGACAGGATCGTCTTCTTCAACAACGTACACAGCTGCAGTTCTTATCTATTTCGGCAACTTAGAAAGTACTGCTCAATGATTTATAATGTCGCATTATTATCGTTAAATAGAGTGAGCGTTACGCTATATAGAGTGTAATATTGTATAGAAAACAATGTAAACCAACCAAAGTCAAGCAATTTAACGTTTTAAGGAGTTTGTCGTTAAATCGAGTGACGTTATAAAGAGATTACACTGTAATTCCTAAAATCGCCCGGAAATTGTGAAATAAATTATATTAGACACATTTCCTAGGAAATCTATACGTTTCCTAAGTAGCAATCGGAAATGTATTACATTCAAGATGTCAGTGGGTACGCGGGGATATTATTCACAGAAAGCATTAGTTTTATACATTTCCTAGTACAATATCGGAATTTCATACAATTCCTAGGAAATGTATACATTTTCCAGGATATGTGTGTATTAAAAAATCTTTGACACAATATTTTATACATTTCTTAAATAACCCAATAATTGTATACATTTCCTAGGAATTGTATATAATTTCTAGATTTCATACATTTCCGGTAGCACATACGCAGTGCTGATGCTGCGACGGGGGGGGGGGGATTTCCCCCAATTTTCGCACGTCGCCAGGATCAGCCCTGTATATAGCATAAAAGGAAAGGAAACGAAACCCATTTTGTGTATATGTGTATATATATGTTTATTACAATAATAGGAACGTTTATAAAAATTAGTTAACAAATTATAAAATACGCATAGTAGATACTCAAACAATATTGCATAAATATTTTTAACAATGCATGAAAACACTAATGGTTTTTATAAAATATTCCAAATAGGATTATGTTCAGGATCTTGTGGTTGAATTTTCCTTGTTTTGTTGTCATCCGCTGAACGATGAGACCTTAACCAAGTTTTATTTAGTATAAATAAAGTTTAATTCCCGTTGAACCGGTTCAAAAACCGGTTCACGTATTTGTTTCGGTTCGGTTCGAGTTCCGGTTCAGCAGAAAACAAACGTTCCGGACTCCGGTTCACGGTTCGGAAAAACAAGCCGGTTCGTTCCGGTTCGGGTTCGGTTCAAACCCTTGTTTACAATAATACTTATAAAAATTCATCAAAAATTAGAAAAAAAAGTCAGCAATTCTTTTTAATTTTTTTTTCAATACGTCAGCCAATTCTCGTTATCAGAAATCATCTTTAGTTCCGGAGCGTTCCGGCTCGACAACACCACTGGTTAAATGGATGAGACATACTTATCGGTGACATACGAGGGTGGATTGATAAGTTTCCGGCCTGACCAAGAAAAACAAGGTTTTTAAAAATTTTTTTTTTTTATTTCTCAACATAATCTCCTCCAAGGCTGATACATTTCTCATAGCGGTGTTCCAGTCTATTAATGCCATCTCTATAGACTGATTCGTCAAGCTCCTCAAAATAACCATTTAC
>NW_020439054.1:433208-452087 GCF_000699045.2 Agrilus planipennis | reverse complement strand
TTTCCTTTTCTTATCCCTTCCATTTCGTAGATGAGTCCCCTCTTCCATAGCCAAACCCAATAGTTTTGCGAACGTAGTAACGAAAATTTTCGTAGGTATTATTTAAGTTGCGAGAGTGGCTTCGCTCGTCTACGGGATGAAGGGGCTTGATATGGGAGTGGAAGGGAGAAGAAAAAGACAAAACAAAATTATTCATTACTGCTTACTCTCTCGTACTCATTGAAGGGTAGGGAGTGACTCAAACTAACCTCATGTAGCGGCTCCTGCGAAGTTAAAGTTTGCCCGGCTCTGGTACAGATTTCCAAACATCTTTGTTACTACATATTGCAAATTTAAAAATATATCTAAAAAACAATTGTATGCACGTGTCAGATATGTCTAGCACATTTCCTGAAGTACACCAAAAATTGTAAATATCAGTAAAACATGGTATCATAAATGTAACGAAAATTTTTAGTTACTTAGACAAATGTAGATGGTTTTTAAGTCATCTTGTAATTTTATTTAAGTAAAGTTTCTCTGTTTTTTAAAAACTAACTTTAACTTTAAACAAAAATAACCTGCATTTACTGGTACTACGTTTAGTAGGACCTAGGATAAACATGGCCGCCCAATGCGCACACCAATCAGAACAATGACGTCCATGGTCAAACTCTTGTTATTAATAAGTGTCTCTAGTTCTAGGGTTTTCTTTAGCTTAATGTGTAAGTTGCTTGTAGTATATCGTTTTGTCCATCAATACGATACCTGGTATACGTGTTGAACTAAGTGAAGGTATTCCCACCATCGCGACCTTCCTAGACCTATTTAAAGCATTTGACACCGTAAACCATTTCCGCTCGAGGAGGGGTTTTAGTCGGTAAAAATCCGACACTACCTCCCTTCAGGGGGTGTCTTTTGAAGATTTCCCCTCCTCGAGCATAATCTAAACAAAAAAAAAGTAAACCATTATACATACTTTCGTGATGGGGCACCTACTCTCATCCCCCACCCAGCACTCCCCTCCTCATTTTTACCTCCCACTTCCCAATCTACACCAAATCCTCCCTAGGGGTAACAGCTTTCGGGTTCAGCGAATCCGACACTACCCCCCTTCAGGGGGTGTCTTTTGAAGATTTCCCCTCCTCATGGATGAACTAAACAAAAAAAAAGTAAACCGCTCGCTAAACTTGATTGCTGCTATATAAGAGGACCTTCTTTGCAACTCATCAAAGATTATTTGAGAAACAGTAAAAATTCAAGAAATAAAAAGCTCAGAACTCCTACTGAGCACAGGAGTAACCCCAACAGACAATTCTTGGACCTCTTCTTTTCGTAATATACATAAACGATTTACTAAATATTCTACCAAACAATTGTAAACTTTCATAGGCAGATGATACAGTACTAATAGTGTCTGAACCAACTTGGAAACATACTGAGACAACAATGAATGGTTACTTAAGTAAGGTTTATGAATGGGTCGCGGTTAATGAATTATCGCTAAATAAATCTAAAACAGTTTTCATGACGTTTGGTGCATACCGAATTAGTATACCCAAAGCACTTAACATTTCCATTAATGGAGTGCAAATAAATGAATCACAAACACCAAATTCTTGGGTATAATAATTGATTGTCATCTGAGATGGATAATCATATTCAACACATTATAAAGAAAACTTGATACCTGTTCTTTAGGTTTACACCACTAATCAAGATTATGAATATTAGACAAGTTTTGACAGTATATTATGTTCTATTTCACAACATTGTTAACTACGGCATCATAGTTTAGCCGGGGGGGGGGGGCACACCAAAACACAATTAAAACTCTGACCGCATTACAAAACAACAAAGAGAACATCCTCAAACCAACACTCATTTTTAAAGACCGTTTCGTTGCTGAGTCCATAGTTCTGCACTACGAAACACTAAAATATAAATATAGAGAATCAACGAGTATCACGAGAAACAAAAGTCTACTTCATACTAACATAAATAAATCTCTAAACTATAAGAAAAGTATTGCTATTAAGTACTACAACAAGCTACCAAAAAAACTTAAAGATTTAAACGTTTCAAAAAAGTCGTTAATATTAAAATAGTTAAATGCAGTGGTGTTGTTTTTTTTATCGGAACGCGTATACATAATTATATAGACAGGGCCGATCCTGGGTAGGCGGCCGCTCTGTGCGGTCTCATGTCCCAAATTTGACGACGACGGGGGGGGGGGATTTCCCCCAATTTTCGCCCGTCGCCAGGATCGGCCCTGTATATAGCATAAAAAGGAAAGGAAACGAAAATCATTACGAAACCCATTTTGTGTATATGTACGAGATATGTTTATTACAATAATAGGAACGTTTAATAAAAATTAGTTAACAAATTATAAAATACGCATAGTAGATACTCAAACAATATTGCATAAATATTTTTAACAATGCATGAAAACACTAATGGTTTTTATAAAATATTCCAAATAGGATTATGTTCAGGATCTTGTGGTTGAATTTTCCTTGTTTTGTTGTCATCCGCTGAACGATGAGACCTTAACCAAGTTTTATTTAGTATAAATAAAGTTTAATTCCCGTTGAACCGGTTCAAAAACCGGTTCACGTATTTGTTTCGGTTCGGTTCGAGTTCCGGTTCAGCAGAAAACAAACGTTCCGGACTCCGGTTCACGGTTCGGAAAAACAAGCCGGTTCGTNTCTTAAATTTTGCTAGGAAATTTGTTTATCTCCCTCCTTCTAAACATCTTGATACTCAATACCCTTACTATTCCCTCCACAAAATCTCCCTCAGCCTCGCTACAAATCTTGACTCCTTTATTTTTCTTAGATCCTCTCCCTTTATCATTTCACTGTATTTGCTCTTCATCAATTCCCTCACGTTAAAATAAACCTGAATTTGAATTAAAGATTTGTACCTTCACCTACCTGCCGAATCGCTATATCGTATACTAAGTAAGGCCTATAACTCTTTGCTGACAGTTGGTTAAGTGGATAGCGGTTCCAGTAAAAGAGTCCCATCAAATCGTACCATTAAAAAACAGTTTTTGATAAAATGTTAGTCCTGGAATTTATACCAGTATATTTCTGGTAGGGCACAAATGGCTCTTATTATTCTAAAGTTAGTTTCTTTTATGGTTTGGAAACCTTATAGCGCCTTTCTTTACAAATTAATATTAGTAGTACTTCCAATAACCTTTTCTTTAAAAAAAGGCTAGTTTCCGTAGTGGTGGTGAACTAAACACTTGTATACCTAAGTAGAAAGAGGAGATTGTGGTAAATATTAATTAAAAATTAAAAGGAATACTCACCCCTAATTACCACAAAAAAAAACTTTATTTGAGCGGATACGTGTTTCCCACGTATGAAGTGGGCGAAACACGTGTCCGCTCAAATAATTTTTTTTTGAGGTAATTAGGGGTGAGTCTTCCTTGAAATAATTAAATTGAAAATTCTTAAAAAGGTATATTTATTTTACTATTACATACAAACGTGCTATCATTTTTGGATAAGTCTTATTGTTAGTATAGTTTTATTTAGTCTTAATTTTGTTTATATTAGTTATAGTTTAGTTAATTTTTCGCAAAACTATGTACAGGCATCTTGTATGTCTCTATAGAAGACGAAGTTTAAATTAATAAAAAAAAATTCGTTCAAACATGTTATGTTATGCATATGTTAATGTATTATACCTAGGTGTATGGTCACGTTAAGAATTTTAGGATGCTTTTTCGAAGAATAAATGCCTCTTTCTTTCTCCGCAATAACTCTTCACCAACGGAGTTTCTGATTCCTACCAATATTATTATCTTGGGGCTCATGGCGTTTTGAATGGTATTGAGCTAAAAATCTCAGTCTGTTAATAATCATCCATATTTTTTGCCTACTAATAATAAATTTGAAAGCACCTTAACTCCCGTCAAAATAATAACATGAATGAATGAATCCTGAATCTATTTGAAGAACCGAAATAATCATAATCCTGAGATGAATCCTCAAAATCCTCTTGCAATTCTGAATTATCTATGTAAATGAAGTAAGTTATGTGAGACTATCGCAAATACACATGCATAATTTTACGTTTTTTCCTAAATATATTCACACTTTTTGTATCGAAATTACTGTTTTTGTTGTAATTTATAAATATTTTATAATATGGAAAAGAACACAAAACTTATTTTGCGCACACAAGCGACTTTTTTTAATAGATCCTAAAAAACAGAATCGTAATTTTCAACGTATTTTACCATTTTAAAATCGCAATGGCATTACTGGATAATTTGGAGATGAAGTACTAGCAGTAATAGCAACATAACCTGAAGAAAAATTCATAACATTCGTTTTTCTGTTTAAACAAAAGGACTGAAAAAAAGAAAAAGTAAGTAGAATATCTTATATAATTGTGTAAATAGAAAGGACGGCCTATTTAAGCTTCGCCCCGGGGGACAAAAATTCACGTTACGCCACTATTCTGTTTATCAATATACAGGGCGTTATTTTACTTATAAACATTACAGTACTTATTCGATACGCATTTAACAAAATTAAACCTTTTTATTTTATTTTCTGAGAATTCCATATTTTTCAGTTCTTCCTTGCTCTTGAACAGTATTAATTTTTATGTAGGTATCCATCCAAAAATCACTCTTTTCCACGTTGATTTAAAGTATACAATTAACGACATTTTGCTTAGTTTTCATTACTTATCTACTTCACTTCTTGATGTGATTAACTATATTTTATGATGCAAAACAAACATACCCCATCAACTGTAACCAATAAACCAGTTTAGGGGGTGATCCGGGTAATTATTAGATGCAAAAGAAATTTTATTGGACGAACACCATCCAGAAACGATTACAAATACATAGAATAGAAAATATGTTAACAAAAACTGTCTCAAAACGACATCATGTTTTTTATTCCACGTAAGTTTCTACCTGTTATTTGTAAAAAGTGATTCATCCTCTATTATTTATTTTATTGTTTGGAATATTTGAAAAGATTTTTTTAAAAAAAATTATAGAAAAAAGAATATATTTCAATTTTATTATTATTCGAATGTAATGTAGCTAGGTATGTATTCATTATATGCAGAATGTACTTATTAAAATGGATATTCATAAATGAAAACGCATAAACTTTATCAATATGCTTTTCGCAACAGTTTCTAATACTTAGAAAATATTTATTTTATGGTATTTCAAATTCGTCTTATTAACATACATATAAATTTAAAATACGTTCTGCAATTACTTATTTAGCTTGTTAACTCCTTAATACGACAGATTTTCTTTATCCGTATATCCTGCCAGTTAGCTTAACAAGTTCAATTTCGACTATTTGAAGTATTTTCATTTAAGTTCCTTATGTTTTATTGTTGATATACAAAGTTTTTTGCAAAAAGGTATAAGTACCTATTATTAATAATAATCACGTATCCTAATAATACACTAAAAGTGTAGTTTGTTTAGTATGTACTTCATATAATTATGCACTACTAAAATCAAACAAATAAATCTTATAATAGATCGCAATAGGCCTATCTTATACAGAAAAATACTAACCATTTGATTATGTTTTCCTAATAACCTTATGAAAACAGCAAAGATTCAGTTTTCTCTTAAATTTCAATGATAAATATAATTAGCAGGAAGCTGACGTCGTTCGCACATTGAAGGTCCGTACTTAGGCCTGTGATAAAATTTTTATGGGGTGTAAGGACTACTCTAATGCCGTAATACATCGACAAATTGTGATTACACCCATTTTTTCTTAGGTTGAAAGTTAACTTACTGTTTGCATAGTTCGTTTTAGCATTGAAGTAACTTTTTCGCAAAAAGTGTACGTTAATCAGAACCGGAAATACCGAAACCTACTTTTGACAATCTTATCAGATCAACAACTTTTTTTTTTAAATAGAATGATCCATGTTAAATGATACCGTTCGTCACGAAATTAAAAACCCGTTCTACTAATATAAAATTTTAAATGTTAATCTCGATCGTTTATTTTCTGGAAAACTCTTAGCAAAGTCGATCTAAAATTAAGCAATGAAACCAAAAACGGAAATATATAACGAAGTTAGGAAACTTTCAGAAGAAATGGAACACCCTGTATGACTGAAAATATTTTTTGTATACAGGGTGGCCTAAAAAGTAAGCGATATGCTCGTTGCGGTCAAACTGTAAGTGTAATCGAATTTTAATTACACTTTTGCTTGCTGAGCACGGTAAAACTTACTTGACATGCCCAGAAAAATATTAATTCAAAATTAAAATATGTTTCAATCCAATGGTTTAATAAACTCCAAAGGTGAAATAAACTCATTTCAAATGACATAAGATATAAGTTAGTTACATTTTATTTAAATATCCGTAAAAAATTGTAAATAGTTTTGATTATTTATTATTAAACTGAACGATGTCATCAGATACTCACGTAATTTGTGTTAATGAAAATAAAGATCTGATATTCAGTGATGCAGGATTAGTGATAATGTATGAGAAAAACAATAAGTTTGTATCCAATTATTGTAAATTCTATTTGATAAAGTGTAATTATAAATACGTAGTTATACTATTTACCTTCCACAAACGTAATTCAGTAATAAAGAACATTTGTTATACATGAAAAATTGAAAACCATATTGTTACTGTGAATTACTGTCGAGTGTGTACCAATAAGTTTATTGTTTGCTATATATTTTTGATTTTCATATTCTCATATTTAAATTGGGCTCATAATTCTTTATAATCATCAAAAATTGATTGTATTCAACCTCTTCATCTTTACTACTCTCATCATCAAATATCACATCAAGCAAGTTTCGTGATAAATTGTTAAAATAGCAAACACTTCTCTATGTTGAGTCATCATTACTTTAAAGGTTAGAAATAAAACGTTATTATTTAAAAAAAAATCCAAATTTAAATTACAGCAGGCATTCAGAAAATTTATATTCCACGGATCACATTGGATACGAAACTAAGTAACGTGATGTTCTCCTGGATTCATTTCACAATTTTTCATGGGGACATTTCTGAACGCACCCTAGGCACGGTGTATGGTCATGCTTAGTTAACTTTTCTATCAAAAATAGTGTAGACTAGACCTGGCAGATGGCGATGTTGCAGGGTTTAAAGATTTTGTAAAATGGGTTGCATAAGAAAAATAGTATACGATCATGAAAAATATTATCAAAAGAAGTTTTTATTAAAATTGGTAACGCTATTAATAATGATTTGTAATGTCTTTCATTGGGGAAGAAGTCGGGAAATATCACATGTAAACGTTCAAAAGTCGCGTCCGCCATTGCGAAGCATCCTTTGTATATCTATTATCTATGTGTATGGAAAAGTTTTGTCTGCAGAATAGTCCGCAGATAAGGTTTTCTCACTGCTTACATTGACGACAAATTTTTAAATATTAAAGTTATAGTAAAATCATTAGGAAACATGGGCTATTCAGTCAGTATATACTCTCTGGGGAAATTTTATTTATGGATAGCAAGTAAAGTTTTGTCAGTAGATGGCGTTAATACTTTGAGAAGAATGGAGACTCATAACTCTTGGTCGTGAACAGTATTCGAACTACCAGCGATGGTCATTTAAACTACAGAAGCCGCCGCCAATCAAATATCTACAACGCGTAAGCTCTTATCTTCAAAATGACGTTAACTTTTAACCATGTATCATCCATGTATTAACTGTACAGCGTGTAGTGATGCGAGTCATGTGTTTTCAAGGTGTAAATTAAAAATAATAAGAAATTAAAAACTTATCGCTAATTATAGTATGCCATGGAGGTAGTGTATAACAATAAGACTGTTGTTAAACAACCATTATTTTACAAAGTTGTGTATATTTTAATACATACATTGTGGACAGTAGTAGGAAACGTATATGATGTAATTACGTTTTATTACAAAAAAATATTATATTTTATTTATGAATATTCAAATAAATGTAGTAAAAATCCATTTCAACCCGTGCTACGGCTAAAAAAAATTCCTAACCATCTAACAGTGATCTTAGGGGATGAAGCACTATCCTTTCAGGAATTGGCAAATGTTGTGATATGGAGCCTTTTTACTGGAATAAATTTTATAAGCTTTTTTGATCATAAAGGTATTTCTGCATTATACTTATATTTTTGATCATATATAAATTTTGTTTGAGTTTATCAGGTGATGTTTATTTTTCATTATTTATCCAAGTTAAACTTATTTTCGATTACTATACCTACATTTATTTAACAATTTTAGGGGATTTTAAACAGAAAGAAGATAGTTTTCGAGAAGTAGTTTCTAAAATGATGAAAGATAGAGATCATGTTGTTTGGTATGATAGTAAAGTAAGTGCTTATAAAAATGGGTTTGTGGGAAGAAAAATTCATGTAAAAATTTTAACCCCAAATGACGGGAAACCATTAATTGCAAGAGCAGCTGAAGAACTTGTTGATTTGAAGAAAGACATCAGTATTGAGCTTGTTGATGATTTTGTAAAAAAACATTTCGAATTTCCAGACCCAGACTTAGCAATTTATTGTAGTAGAAAATGTACTACATGGGGATATCCCCCATGGCAATTAAGATTAACTGAATTTATCAATCTAGAAAGACATACTCCTTTTACCCAAGATATATTTATAAAATTATTATACAGATATAGTAAATGTGAGCAGAGGCTGGGAAAATGAATATTTTTTTAATGTACCTATGTAGTTTGTATATCGTCAATAACAATAACGGCGCATCACCGTCATCAAATAAAAAAATAAAATTGAATTATACAATGGTATGCTTGTAGGAGCAAACTTATTGTCAACTGTAAAAAAGTATAAAGATTGGTATTATCTCTCAATAATACAGAACGCAAAAGTTTTGAAATAAAGCATGCAAAATTATTAATTTCACACTTTAATTGCTTTGATATTATCATTGAATAATAAAATCGATATCTTTGTAAAATATCTTCCCATTATGTGGAAGCAATTATAATGGATTTAGTAAAAACTCGTAAACAGTGGAAGTTGCGTAAACAGTAAAATAGAAAATTTATTTATAATTACCATTAAAAATAAAGTCTGTGATTTAAAATTAAAAAGTTTTTCTTTTAGTAATATAGTTTAAAAATTAAGTCAAATAAAATATACGCATTGTAACAATAAAAAAAGTGAATGTACGTTGGCATGTTTACTGATAAATTAGCTTTAGTAGGTTTTTCAATGGGTTTACTTTTTTCTTTCAATATTTTTTGTTAGAGGTTTAATTGGTTCATATAATTCTATAAATTAATAGCAAATCTTTAGATTACAATTAAAAATATAATTTCGACTTGAATTAGTTCTAAGTGGTTTCTGTAATAACAATTGTATAATCACACATACAGATCCAATAGTGTTCAATTTTTACTATTAATTTAACTATTCATTTCATTCCACTCTTATAATAGTCGAAGAGCACCTGCTTTCAAACCCTATATCTCCCTTAACTCTTCAAATTTACATTATAGCAACAACTGCTTATGTTGTCCGTTTGAATAGTCTTGTCGATCTTTCGGGAATCAACCAACTAGAATTCTTTAAACGTATAGAAATGAAAGAGATAAACATGGACACTTATCGTCCACATCATCATCATAAGGTCATCAGTCCTAAGACTGGTTGGACACGCACCTCCACTCTTTCCTATCCTGAGCTAAACTTCGCATTTCCCTAAAACTAGAACAGCCCACATCCTTAACTATTTGCGAACAGTAATCTAATCTAGGTCTACCTCTACCTCATGCCTGAGAAGGTGTCCTACCAACCTATCTCGCCTATTTCTTTTTTTTTTTTTTTATCGTCCACATCTACAAATATCTGCCCACGGCCACCAAAACGGCTGAATCACGTATAGCTTATTAGAAGTTCTAAAACATACGAATACGGGCTTTTTTGGCTCTTTATTTATACAAATTAATTAAAACTTGGAATATGTAACAGAAATTTCGACTTTGTGCTACTGTTTATGATTACCTAATACACACCCATCACTGATAAAGACACCACTTTAAGCAAACCTTTTGAGTATAATACATTAATTGGTCGCATCAATAAACAAATATAGAAAGATAATTTCTAATGGTTACATTTTTGTAAACAACTAAAGACAAAACTATATTTCCAATTATGTAATTTTATTATTGACAACAAACATCGGATTCCAATCTGTTAAGTATAAATTTCAACTTAATTAAAACTTTAAATATAAATATTCATTGTTAAAGTAATAAAAAGGAAGTATGTAAGAACTTTACTAGCACCTCCTCTTCAGCTTGGAAGAAAGATGAATTCAAATGTTTTACGAACCTGAACAAGAAGAAATATATAAATATGCACATTTAAAACGTTTGTATTGGAGAATTGGACCTAGAATGGCACTGGTTTATACTTTCACCTAAGAAATATGTTGAAACTTTTCTAAAAAGAACAAATTTATGAATTCATAATTGTAAATTATTTTAATATATACAAGGTGTTCAGAGAAAGTTTTATGTACAAAATTGCTTTACATAATTTAATAAATCCTGAAAACTATTATGACAAAAATTTCACTAGCTTATTTTGAACTAAATGATCGAAGTTTATTAATTAAATCCTATATATATCAATAATCAACTCACCATTTAATTTTTATAAACAACGTCCTAATACCTTGGTATCACAAATTAATTTTACTTAAAATAAAATTTGGAATTTTAAAGCAAAACTTTTTAATATGAAGAAACACAAAAATATTACTTTGCCGAATAATTATCAATGTTTTACTAGGCGCGTATTTAACCATTTTCTGTGGGAGTCATACCAAAAAAGTTAAACACAAATCATTACTACACATATTTTTGTGTATAAATACGTGAATTTGTTTGCCTGAATTATAAACGCTTTTAAGATTCCTCTTCACATCATTTACAAAATTACAAAGTCTCAATGGTTTCCATTAAATACATTTTTTAAAGTCTCGCAGTTCGTCCAGCTGGACACCTACTTGATTTATCGTACAATTTTATTTTTTTGAGGAGGGGTCACTCTCATGGCTCCTTTTGTTTACGCCTCTAAGTTTTAAGATTTTTTAATAAATAAATATTACACTTTTGTGTAGATCACTTCAAAATAAATTCACTAAATTTAGGCAAGCAAAACACCTAGGGACAAAATGTGGGGTTTTTAATTTTTACTGTTAGTTAATCCGATCTATTCATAAAAAAAGAAAAAATATTGCTTTCAGAAAATTAATAATTAATGATAGGTACTCCTGAAATATGTAAATCTTGGTTATTATTTACAAAAAAGGGAACCTTACCACTATTTACCTTGTTAAAATCATATTTCTTGCAAGTAGGAATCTTCAGAAATCTTTAAATAAACGTCGCATTGTCTTAGTTGCCAAGATTAGTAATAAATAGTAATTTATACTTTTTGTTCTTAATACGTCAACCACATAAGAAATCGTAAGACATCTGAAGATCATCACACACAATTATTTTGTGAGTTATTACCACGGAACATTTTAATAACAATTAATTTATTAGAATGGTAATTAAGACTAATGGTAAGGTTCCTTGTATTTAGGAGACCAGCCCTCTACCAACACACAAATGGTAAAATAAAAAAAGAATGAAAATACACAACCTGCTGACACTATCGCAGCATTCTCAACGTCTCTCTGACCTCTTACCCCTACTGCGACTTCGCGTTCGAGATCTGTGATACCTGATGCGCGACACAGGTGATCTGCGTCTTGACGAAGACCTTCTTCTCGTTCTATCGTTTCTATTGCGTGATCTGGATCTAGACCTGGTGCGTCTCGATTTTCTGTCTTCCGATCTTCTTCCACCGTATTTCGATCCAGAATCACGTTTGTAGTGCTTCGATTCCCTCGATCTAGATCGAGTCCTTGTTCTCTTTCTTGATCTAGAACGGGCGTGACGTGAATGAGAGTCTGATCTTCGTGATCTCATCGATGATGACCTTGAACGTCTATCTTTTGACCTAGATCGTATAGAACGTGATCGCCTGTTAGGCTGTTTGATGCGATGTGAAGATGGTTTGCGTTTTTCGACCTTTTCCGTCGAAGACGAACGACGTCTCCCAGGCGATTTCGATTGTTTTCGCCGACGATCGGGCGATTTCGACTGTTTTCGTCTTCGATCGGGTGACTTCGATTGCTTTCGGCGACGCTTTGTATTCGAGGTTGGCTCAGGTTTTGATTTCTCGCTCTCTCTTGATATTTGTCGTTGGAATCTTGTTTCCGGAGTTCGGGACTTGCTGCTTTCACTACTAGAATATCCGCCGCAATCGCTGTTGGCTTCGTAAGATGATCTGCTTCTTCTGGTCGACTTCCTTTGAGTTGAACGTCGTTTCAATTTTTCGCTTTCAGCATTGCTCACGGATGAAGAAGAAGAGGTCGACGAACTGCGAGATGAAACGCAACGTTTCTGACGATCAGAACCATTACTGGGTCTTCTTTTAGACCCTGCAATGACAAAGCGCTCGTCCAGGAAACAAACAGATTGTGACTTACACCAAGTTTCTGCCTTATGACAATGCCGATTTAAATATTTGGACAAGTGTCGAAAAACAGGCTTTCAATTTCACATATAAGAACTATTTAAAAAAAACAATTTTGTTTTGCAAATGGGGAATAATGGATAAGTGATTATTATCAGATTCAAATCGGCACAGTTGGAGGCAAAAGCTGTCTATCGCGATTCGTTGAGATGAAGAGGGTGTTTTTTTTATTAAAGTTAAGTACTGACCTTGATTGTTTGCGTCTACCTGTGATTCATTAATGTCGTCTCTGGGTGTACCAGCCCTGCTATCATCACGGTTTCTTTCGGCTGCCGATAATTTTTCTTCAATAAGACGTTCTGTCTTGGAAAACTCTGCTTTTTTCTTCCTTATAGTATTCTTGTGAGAAACAAAATTAATATGCATTAGAGCGTTGGAATGAGGTTGTTTAAAAGTCTGTTCATGACCATTTACATGATAAATTTGCCAAACATTAGATGTCATCATTTCATAGCAGTTATTTTTAATATTTCAATAGTTTAAAATAACTATTCAACTTATCCCACAATTACAATTACATATTTACAGTATGATAAGTATAATTGCATAAGGTCTTGTCAAAGTGACTGATTTTTAAAATCACAGAATACTTAGATCCAATCCAATTAATAACGAACGGTAAAATCTACAGAAAACTTTAACATCACATCAAATGCGTGTAAACAAAACTTTGTAAAACCAATTGAAAATTTCATATTTGCAATTATTTAAATTATACTAACCTTTAGTTCAGTATCTGAATCATAACTTTTTCTTTCTTGTTCGTCGCTGCTGTTATCACTGCTACTTTCCATGTCTTCATACATTCCAAGTCCTAATAGTTCAAAGCTACTCATGATAATGCCAATCTTAAAGTTATAAATATGAACAGTATCTACTTCATTTTTCAAGAAAATGTTATTGCTTATTTCTTACAATATGAGAAGTACGAGTAGATCCTATACCTTTTATTTTTCCTCTATTTGATTGTTTAATAGGTAATGAATATTTCAAGCTACAGCAGATTTGAAAGAAGCCCCACTTTTGAAACAATTGTAGAACTAAATGGATGATAACTGACTTATACGTGGGCAACCATACAAGGGGATACAACAATAAACTTTATTTTAAATAATTGTTTTTAATTAAATTTAACGTGAAGCTGCTAATATATCTTATAAAAAAAATAACGAATAAAACCCAGGATTAATTTATTTAGCCTTTGCTCTTTTTTTTAATTATCGATTGACTAAAGTGGGACTCCTATGAAGGAGGTGGGGAAATGAATTTTAAGTAACTTACCGAGTCTGTTCGTAATGTTGGTTCCGCTCGGTGCGGATACGCTCTGATCTGATGCTGAAGTTTATTAAACATAACACATTAGCTATTTCCAT
The DNA here is from genome assembly GCF_000699045.2 of Agrilus planipennis. NCBI lineage: Eukaryota > Metazoa > Arthropoda > Insecta > Coleoptera > Buprestidae > Agrilus > Agrilus planipennis. The sequence goes on along the minus strand of NW_020439054.1, from coordinate 438,109 downwards.
ACATTAATCCTGCCAACATTCTCATTAAAATGAAACACTAAAGCGTCACAGAAAGTAGGGGGAAGGGTGAAACAAACAGACATAGAGATGGGGATAGAAGAATTCAGATTACATATTACAAATTGATTTCCATCGTCATTCGTAATTATATCTGACAACATTTGCACCAAGAAATTAACAACAGAATGGTTTATTATGTTTCACATTTCCACTTTATACCTTCTACGTAAATTACCTAACCTTTCATACAATATAGAGTAATCATTGATTCAGTAATTCAATTTATTTAGTTAGTTAGTTTGATTAACCAAATCACATCTTTATTTTATACAATTAGATTACTTTTGGGATTATTATTTTATAAAAAAAGCTGTTTATGCTTACTTACAAGCCTATAAGAAGTAACGAAAACTTAGAGAGCCCCAATCCATAGATTTTACATTTTACTTATTAAATTAAATAAACATATCAAGGGACAAATCACCATGGTTATTGTTACTTTATTCATTCAATAAACTACCCTAATAACATTATTTATCCTTTAAATCAGGAAGCATTTGATAATTAAAAAAGAGTGAATTCGAGAAAGTCCACTTATAGTTTTACATCTTCGAAGATTTTGAAAATATATATTAAGAACTAATTGAATTTTTGTTTTTCTACATGAACTGAACAAGTGAATTAAAAACATTACTTATTACACGAAATTTTAGTGATCTTCTTTTTTCTTAATAGCGAAGTTATATCAGAAACAATATCTTTTTTAATTGGAGTAATGGAAACAATATAAAATATAATAAAACATTCTGTAGGTATAAATCGAGCACAAAGTTGAATGCTGGAGGGAGAATAATATTAAATATTTATTTGGTCAGATAATCTATTTGAAAAAATTGTAAGAACTTAATTTTACCGAACGATACCTTTATTTTTTCTTAAATGTCTTTGCAATTCTTCCTTACATATTTCCAGTATTTGCTTATTTGTCACCTTTAGCAAGATCTCTGTCATTGTACGTCGAACTTTGAGCATCTAAATTAAAAAGAAAAGTAAAATAAATATGATGTATTTAATAATAATATAAGCATAAACATTTAAGTTCTTGGTCTTTTTAATTTATCGAAACCACCAGACGTGGACCAGGACTTCAGATTTACATGTACATACATGAAAGGGCTTAAGTGAACGGAAGCATATTTTCAAATGCAAATCACTAGTCTGCCCACTTCTCATCAGCATGCTCTAAGCCAGATGTGGGGAACCTTTTTACTATGAGAGGATTATATTATTTAAATTAAGCAATAAGAAAGGAGGCCGCATAAGTTGATATGCACCTATCTATAAATGTGACTAGTGAAACTATTATAGTTTTTGCATAGTTTTATCAATTCGAGATGCCTTAAACTTTGGGGTATGAAAGACCGCCAGAGCTGCAGCACTGCAGCGTTGTAATTTATGCCAAGTTTAATAGATGATGGTAGGGGAGGGTAACACTATGTTGAATGCGATTGTTGTGTTGATACCTTTCCGTGTTATATGTTTCGGATGTTTACTTGATACCAGTGATACTTAACAGCAGATAAAAGAGATTAGTCCAATCCTGGATTAAAAAGCCGGACTGAATTCGGCTAGCATGTAAGAGCTTCTGTTAGTCGAGCAATAGCTGTCGTTTCGAAAACTGCTTATAACGCAAGCGTTGTAGTAGATTTATTGAAATAAAAGGAAAATGATTTATCAAGCAACAGGCAGTACATCGCCATTTAGTGATGTTTGTTGGTAACAACAGTACTTCAAAAGTTTGATAGGGTTTTATGTACAAAGTAAAAATATCTTTTATCTAAAGGATATAGCATATACCTGAATATTATTTATTACAGATATTTCTTACCAAGTCTTCCTGGGATAGTTTTGGCACTTCTGGAGTTCTTTTACCATCACTTTCATGATCACAAGGCTCTTCATCGCTCTCCTAAATTAATGTAATAGTTAATAAATGCTACTTTAGAACCCTGAAGTATCAAAACTCACAAATTTACTTTTACTTTCTTTTTGTTTTACTGTTGATCTTATAATTTCCATGGCTTCAGTTTGATCAACAGTTGTCTTTTCTACTTGTTGTTCTCTTTCCAATCGTTCGCGTTCCTTTTCAAGCATTTTTTGTTTGTCCCTTTCCATTTTTTCTAATCCTAAGAAACATTTACATTTTCAAACAATTTAATAAATAACCAATGACAAAAAGTGAATTAATGCACCTTCTCTTATCCAAGCTGGAAGTTGTTTACGTTTGTTTGCATCCAAAGTAACAGGTTCAGGGGCATTAACAGGTGCAGGCCTTGGTACATTAACTTTACTGTAACGTTTATTATGAGGTTTTATTTTAGCTGCATTTGATGTTGTCCAATAGCCAGTAGTGTAATCATTTGACACTGTACTGTAACTAATAATTGATATATTTTTATTATCTTCATTTGAATTATTCATTCAGGATGTTAATTAAAAATTTTTATAATCTCAGATTTGTAAACATTATGATTATAGTACATTACATTGTTAAACTTTATATCATATCATATGTTGAGACTTACCCTCCATAATTTTCATTTACTGACGAATCAGTTGTAGAATTGTATTGATTAAAAGGTGCGGGAGTAGGTAGTAATGGGGCCTTTAGAGGTGGAGGACCAGGAGGTGGAACACCTGAAGGAGGGGTCCATGTGTTAGCCCAGTTCCACTGTTGTTGCTGTTGATTCCAACTCCATGAACTATCACTTGAAACACTGTTATCATTCCATGGGGGAAGAACTGGTTCATCTTTCTCGTTTTCCACGTCCATCGGTGCTTCTCCAGCTTCGGTTAAGTTTTGTTTGCTTGGTTGTTTTTCGATCAATGGACGAACAGCAGTTGATGCAATTTGATCTGGGACTGGAGGTCCGGCTTCTTTCATGATAATCCATTGCTGTGCTAATGCAGCCCAATCAACTTGATCATTTGCCGTGTTTTGATAAGCTGATGGATTTAGAGGCCACTGTGCATAGCCTTGCGATCCAGAATCACTGTTAACACTTATTACATTGTAGAAGAAGTAAGGCAAAAAACAACAAAGTTGATTAAGCAATTCTAAAAATTTTAAAATTTACTAATCCTTTCTAAAAATAGACAGATATGAGCAAAATAGACAATATATTGAATTGAGTAATAAAATTTAATCTTACCTGCATCCTACCTGCTGTGGAGTTCTACATTTAAATTAAAAATAACATGCATATGAGAAGAAATAAACGAGTATTTAAAAATTTGTGGTAATTTTTCACTATTATTTTCCAAAATTTAATGTTAACATTTTTTTATTTTTGGCACATTATAATGTCTGTAAGTTATTAAGGAGATAGTGCTAAATTTAGTACTAAAAAACCTTCAGTATACAAAATCGTTTTTACATTAAACAGTTTGAAAAAGAAAACGGCATTAGCAGATAAAAATGAGTAAATTTCCTGATTATACTTCGAATTTATCAATTCAACATTTAAGCTCAAAAAGATTAATATACCTGTTCATTTTTGTTCTTTGCTAAATTATCAGAAGGGACACATCTCCCATGCATCTGTGGATTAGGTAACACCTATATTTTAACGAAACTTTTTCGAGAACCTGATTTTCAATTTTTTACAAATGAAAACCAAATTGAAACTAATCGAAACTAATCGTAAATAAAATAAAATCACATAGACACTTTTGTTAGTTCATTTAAGTATGTTTGTAGGTAATTTGTCCCGTTTTCTTTCTTGCTGCATCGATTTTTTTTATTACTGATTATTTAAATTTTAGCTTTTACTTTCTAATTGTAGCGCAAAATAAATTTTTACATCAGTATTATTTTATTAAACAGGAGCAATATTTATTAAGAAGATATAAGATTCTTATTCTGTAATTATGCCAAAATGTTATGAAATATTCGATGCAAGATGTTTCGATATAACTTTTAATAATTGCAATCCTGGTGTTTCTGTATCTTCCTAAAAATTACCGGTTGATAATAAGATAATAATAAGGTTAGGTTAGAACAATTAAACTGTTGTGAATCGTATAGGTTGTACTCATTACTCACTTATATTGCCAGTAAAAACTTTATTTAGAACGTTATTAATGTTGTTGTTTTATGTATTATGAGTAAAGGCTAATAAGTGAATAAGCTGATATTTAATTTTATTTTTAAATTTTGTTGTGTATAAGTGTAGTATGAAAGTTCTACAAGTTGTGTTTTTAGTAAGTTTTATATGACGGATAAATTACGTATAAAACGATTGATTGCTATTAGTTTCTAGTACTTTTCACATCCCACTATAAAGCCAAAGTGAATTCAAAAAATGCAGTGATTGAAAGTATCGTAGACATAAAGGACTTTAAGAAGCTTCTTCGAACTAAAACCAATGTATTAGTTTGCTTTACTAGTTCTATTAAGCAATCAAATCAATTGGTTAAAGTTTTTAAAGAAGCTGCAGAAGTTATTAAGGGACATGGTACAATGGTTTTAATAGATTGTTCAGGGTATGCACATTATTTTTTTTTAATTAAGTAAATACTATCTTATACATATTTAGAGAAGCAAAAAAGATGTGTAAAAAGTTGAAAGTAGCTCCAGATCCTTACATACTAAAACATTACAAAGACGGCGATTTTAATAAAGATTATGATAGAAAGGAAACTCTGTCATCTATGGTTAATTTTATGAGGGACCCAACAGGTGATATACCTTGGGAAGAAGACTCGAGGGCAAATTATGTAGCACATATCCCTGATGCAGGAGTAAGGATTTTTTATCTTTTTATAGTATGGGAATGTCTTCTAAATTGGAAAAATTTAATAATATAATAATAAATAATCTAAAAATAATTTTAAGTTCC
>NW_020439054.1:418192-433056 GCF_000699045.2 Agrilus planipennis | reverse complement strand
CAAGAAGAACTTTTTGTTGTAAATAAACATATATTATTTTTAGAGTCTAGCAAAATTCATAAAAAGGGAATCAAAACCACTTATGATTATGTTCTATGCCCCATGGTGTGGATTTTGTAAAAGTTTGAAACCAGAATATGCATCAGCTGCAGAAGAGTTGCAAAACGAAGCTGTTCTTGCTGCAATTGATGTAAACAGGCCAGAAAATGCAGTCGTAAGAACACACTACAATATTACTGGTTTTCCGACGTTATTATATTATGAGTATGCTAAATGTAATGTTTTGAAGTTGTGAGATATAATCGAGTTTATTTTCATGTTAAATAGACAAGGAGAACTAAAATTCCAGTATGAAGGCGATAATACTAAAAATGCGATAATTAATTTTATGCGTAACCCTCAAACACCACCTGTTAAAATAAAAGAACCAGAGTGGTCAGATGTTGACAACGAAGTAGTTCATCTTACTTCTTCTAGTTTTGTACCTGTTATTAAGGAGGAATCATCAGTGTTAGTGATGTTCTATGCACCCTGGTGTGGTCACTGCAAGCGTATGAAACCTGAGTATGAAAAGGCTGCTGCTGTAATGAAAGAAGAAGGGGTAAGGCTACATTTAAAAATAATATTACGAAAAATAAAATTATTTCTGCATTTTTGCGTTCTATTAGAAGTCACTATCAAATATTCTCAGCCAATTTTTGGTGTTGAATCAGCTTGAGAAATTGCTAGTTTAAACCTGTTTTAAAAAATTTTAAAATTTTAATTACCATTTTAATTATACATATCTAAAATGTTTCAAGGTGCAGCTTTGGGAGAATCACTTGTAATTTAGTAAGTGTTAGCGCGGTTGAAAAAATAAAAATGTTTTTAAGTGTTGAATAATTATTTCATCATTTAATTTATTGTAGGATTGTAGCAATTTTGAAAATACGTTATCCTTTCACAGTTTTTTGTAACTATATTTTCCTTAGTCACTTTGTATCTTTATGTTTTTTCATTTTACTTCTGGTAATTAGGGCTCAAAATTGTTTTACGATTTTTTTTCTCATTTCTTCTTTTACCTGAAGTATTTTATAACACAAATTTTTTCATCAGGGTAATTTGTTATTTATGTGTTGTCACATAGATGATGCGTTAAATGTATGTGTATTATAAAATACAGTAGACACGAGTTTCGAGTAAGTAATTAAATATCAAATCTTTTGGTAATTCTGCAGTTCTGAAGCGGTTATATCTACTCTCTTGATGTGGAGTAATTAAACGTTAACCAAGTGGCAACAGGAGACATTCACATTTACAGCTGTAATTTTTTTTTAAATGTTTTATTATTTTTTGTAGTAATGTATAATATAATGTAGCATATTATGCCTCACCTATGTTACAGCACATTGCAGTCAATTTAAATTGAAAAAGTATTACACCGTAAGGCTATTGATAAAATAAAATCAATTGTAGATTAAATAGATCCTTATTTTATTAATTGATCAAATTTTTATTTATCTTGTTGTTTTTTAATTAAAGAAGCAATCTCTTCCAGATTCCAGGTATATTAGCGGCAGTTGACGCCACTAAAGAACAGTCAGTAGCGTCGCAATATTCTATAAAAGGATATCCCACTGTTAAGTATTTCGCTTATGGAGAATTAAAATTTGATGTTAATGTTCGGGAGGCTTCGCAAATTGTCAATTTTATGAAAAATCCTGTAGAGCCTCCGATGCCCACCCCTGTTGAGGTCAGTTGGTCCGATGAAAAAACGAACGTCATCCATTTGAACGAGGAAAACTTTAAAACATTCTTGAAGAAAAAGAAACATGTGATAGTTATGTTTTATGCACCTTGTTAGTATACATAATACATATACATACTGGGTGTCTCACGGTAACCACCCATTAGAATATTTTGGAAACTACTTCGACTTAAATTTTAAAGATTTATATAATCGCATTATTGGGTATGGTCTCGTTAATTAAAATAACGGCATTTATGTAGTACTTCCTGCTATACCGACATAACTTTGTTATTTTAAACGGCCCTGTATGTTACGACAATTTTCTACTTATGATTTTAGGTAGACTTTCTTAAGGCTTTCCTACTTTTAAGATTTACCGTTTTCTAGATATTGTTTTTAAAAAAGAATAGCACAGAGCAGTAGGTAGCGAAAAAGCATGCCTATTTTACAGTAAGAAAGCTGGAGCAACAATATTCTAACTATAACTAAATATTGAAAACTAGAGGAGATGGGTATAGAAAACCATAATACCTTTCGAAAGAGAATAAAATTCTGTATAAGACTATAGAAATACATACAGGGTGTTCCATTGGGAAATATGGACTTACGATTGTTTGAAGTTAACCAAATCCGCTATTAAATATCTAACACCCTGTATGTAATTAACCCACTTTGAAAGTATGGACGGGAAGCTGACGGTATAGCTACCATTTCTGAGAATATTGTTGTTCCAGCATTCTTACTGTAAAATAGGCATGCTTTTTTGCTACCTTCTGCTTTGTGCTACTTTTTTAAAAAAAAATAATACCTCGAAAACGGTAAATTTTAGTAGTAGGAAAGGCTCAATAAAGTAGAATTCAAAATTGTCGTAGTATACAGGGTGTTCCGTTTAAAATAACGAATTTGATGTCAACTTCCGATATAACCGTGAAAAGTGCTATTATATAAATTTTTAAAATTTAAATTGGAGTAGTTTCTGAAATATTCTAATGGGTGGTTATCGTGATACACTCAGTACATATACAGTTTTATTCAAAAGCGGTATATTTTATATTGAGTATTTACTTGTTAAAAGGGTGTGGACATTGTAAAAAGGCTAAGCCAGAATTTACAAAAGCTGCAGATGCTTTCAAGGATGACACAAAAATCGAGTTTGCTGCCGTAGATTGTACGGTTCACCAGGGTATTTGCAAAGCCTTAGATATCACTGGTTATCCCACATTTAGGTATTACAGTTATTATTCGAAAGTTGTAAGACAGTACACAGGAGGTAGAACGGTAAGTTTTTTTTTAAAGTTGTATGAGGGTATCTATTAAATTTATACAGAGTAATAAGTTAGAATTGAGCATAACTTTTGCAAACTGTACTGCTCATTAAGTTTTAAAATTTGAAAAAATAGCAAAATCGTTTATACAGGAAGTTGATATTAACGTCATTGTTTTAAACTTTTAAGTAAATTGAACAATTTACTTTAAGGCAATTTCGGAAAGAAACGTTTTTGAAATTTAAACATTTTATGTGTAATTATTTATTCATCAATTAATCGTAGAAGATTACAGAATATTTTAACTCTGCAATTTCGTATATTGTTTAAAATTTAAAATTAAAGTCCTTTTTTATATTTCCAAATGTTGTGATTACAAAGGTATGTCTTCTCCACTTTTTTGACATGATTTATTACATTAGCTGAAGCTGTCCATAAGATTAATCATATGTAAAGACTCCATAGCCTCTAAAAATTTATTTTCAATATTGGTATATTATTCGTATGTTGTAGTTAAACTAAATATTTGATGCTACAATTTGGAGAAATGTCATTTTGCATTTTAGGTGACTGATTTTATAAGATTTATGAACGATCCTGATAATTTTGAAACAGGGCCTTTGAAGATCCCTAAACAGGATGACGATATCGGTGATAAAGCTACCTCATTAGTTAAGTTCACAGACCAGAACTTTACAAAAGGAGTCTCAAAAAGTGGTCTGGCTTTAGTCATGTTTTATGCTCCATGTAAGTTTAATATATAATATAGTTTTANGAAGCCGCACGTATCATAATCAGTAGTAAAAAGGATATTTAAAAGAACCGTAAGTAAAATACATTAATTAAATGCTAAAATGCATAAAATATGTATAAATAGATAGAGGACATAATCTCATTATGCTTATGCTTAACTAGTCTTTATGGGCAATAAATGGAAGTGCCTAGATTGCACCATTGCCAACAGAGCTTTGATCAAACTATCCTGTAAAATAGTACATGCGACTGCATAAACCAGAAGTGGGATGATGCTCGAATTTTAGGAAAATGCGAAGATGAGGATACTGTCGATAGAAAAGGTTAGAAATGATGAGGTATTAGAAAGAGTAGGAGAACAGAGGACTCTATGGAAGTTAATAAGAAATAGGCGAGGTAGGTTAGTAGGACACCTTCTCATGCATGAAGGGCTAAATGGAGACTTTTTAGATGCAGGATGTCCTAGTTTAAGAGAAATAGGATGATTAGTTTGGAAGTAAATAAGAAATATTAGGCGAGATAGGTTGGTAGGATACCTTTTCATACATGAAGGGCTAAATGGAGACTTTGTAGTAGCAGAAAAAGGAGTTAAGAAGAGTAGAGGTAGGTCTTAGATTAGGTTATTCTTCTCAAATAGTCAAAGATGCGGGATGTCCTAGTTTTAGAGAAATAGGAAGATTAGCCTTGAAGTAAATAACAAAATATTAGGCGAGATAGGTTGGTAGCACACCTTCTCATGAGTTAAGAGGAGTAGAGGTAGATCTCAATAGATTAGATTACTGTTCACAAATAGTTAAGGAGGTGGGCTGTTCTAGTTTTAGAGAAGTGCAAACATTAGCTCATAACAGGAAAGGATGTGCGTGTCCAACCAGTGTTAGGACTAACGACCCTATGATGATGGTTTGGAAATTTTGCTGGAGAATATTAAATAAGCTAATCGTAAAGTAAAACTTTTCAATTTTTTTTTCAGAACGAAGTAGTATTTTTTTTGCTAAAATATTAAGTAACAAGTATGTGAAAAACCGTTTCTGTTTACATTCACAACTAGCTAATATGTTTCATTACCTTGGTTATAATTAATATACACGATATCTTGATGAATGAAAACTTCATATTTAAAATGAAGTGTTTCATATAGTATAAATATAAAGCAGATTGATAATGAAGAACTAAATCTGGATTTCTTAACTTGAAAAACTTTTAAAAAATTCCACGCAGTCGAATAGAATGATGATGGGAAATGAAAACAGGAAAATTAAAAAAATCTTCTTCATTAGGTAGGAATTGACTCTGGAGTATAACAGTAACTTTTGTTACAAATAAATTATGTTAGCCAGGCTAACCATGAACTCCTGCTTTCATGACATGGACTCCTTAGGAGTCCACGGACCCCATGTTAAGAAACTCCAAACGAAGTGCAGTAATAGCATGATGAGATTTTGATCATCATCATAAGGTCGCCAGTCCTAAGATTGAGTGGACACGCACCTCCACTGTTTCGTATCCTGAGCTAATCTTCGCATTTTTCCAAAATTAGAACAATCCACATCCTTAACAATTTCCGAACGGCAATCTAATCTAGGTCTACCTCTACTCTTAACACCATACACCTTTAATAATCTTTTTCCAATTTCTAAATTAGCCGATTAAGATTAGCTTTTGTCAGTAAAATTCTCTGAAGATGACATTCAACTAGAAAGTAACTAAAATCAACTATTTTTACAAAATCGAACAAACAAATTCGGTTCTGTCGAAACTGTCAGACGCGGATCGCGATTTCGGTTCGATGTTTTTGGAACGCCGACAGTTTCGACAGAACACAGACCAATTTTTACCGGCTGTCGTAACAGTGCATTTTATAAAATACCACAAATGGCGCGGTAAACGCCATCTGTAGTACAATGCGATCCGCGTCTGGCACTTTCGGAAGAACACTGACCACTTCGAATTTGTTTGTTTGATTTTGGTAACGTGCCTATCACGTAGTGGTGAGCTACGCCGTGGATTCAGTTCAGCAAGTAGATATCCATCTATTTAAATGGACCTTGTTGAGCATAATCAATTCCACTAAATGTAGCATTCTACTACAGATGACGTTTACCGCGCCATTTGTGGTATTTTATAAAACGCGCTGTTAAGACAGCAGGTAAAAATTGGTCTGTGTTCTGTCAAAACTGTCTGCGACGTGCTGATGAGTTCCAAAAAGATCGAAATCGCGATCCGCGTCTGGCAGTTTCGACAGAACACTGACCACTTCGAATTTGTTTGTTCGATTTTGGTAACGTGCCTATCACGTAGTGGTGAGCTACGCCGTGAATTCAGTTCAGCAAGTAGATATCCATATGTTGAAATGAAGGAAAACGAACTGAAGATGAATTTAGGAAGTTTGTACAAGTTGTCAATTTAATTAAAGATGAATTATAAACTGTCGCATGGCCACATTCCATAATTATTTCTTATTTACACACTATTTATTTATACAAATGAATTTACGTATATTTACAGTTTGTTGTTTTTGATATTGTAATTTATGATGATGCTTTAGTACTTGAGTTTTACCTCTTTTATTGTAAATGAAAATTTGATCTGAGTAATAAAAAGTGTTTATAAGTCATGCATTTTATTTTAATTTCTTTTAAAAAATAGTGCTGTGCGATGATGTTTAATAGCGCATAAGACTTTATAACTATAAACGAATTCTACCTTAAGAAGGCTTAATTGGTTATATTTATAGGATTTTTTAACATCTGTTGACCTGCTCCAAAAGTAATTAGCTATTTGAGGTTGCTGTCTTGAGACGATTTTATTATAAACGTGGACACAGTAGGTTACATAACTATATGTATTTATATTTTCAAAATAATTTTATTAATAACTTTAAATAACTTAAAAAGAAAAACAAACGATTCACGAAAACGGCATTTTATTCGAAAAATATTTATAAGGTCGTAAAGTTGCCTTCACATATATATACTCACGGTGACCACCCATTAGAATATTTCGGAAACTATTTCGATTCGAATTTTGAAAATTTGGACAGTAGCTATTTTACACTAAAAACGCTGGATTAACAATATTCTCAGGAAAGGAAGCGATACCCTCAAGCTTCCCGTCCGTACTTTCAATGGGTTATTAATATACAGGGTGTTAAATATTTAGTGAGGAATTTGGTTAACTTCAAACAATCACAAGTCAATTTTATCAAATGGAACACCCTGTATATATTTTTATAACCTTATACATAATTAGACACTTTTGTTAGTTCATTTAAGTATGTTTGTACGTGAAAGGGCTTAAGTGAACGGAAGCATATTTTCAAATGCAAATCACTAGTCTGCCCACTTCTCATCAGCATGCTCTAAGCCAGATGTGGGGAACCTTTTTACTATGAGAGGATTATATTATTTAAATTAAGCAATAAGAAAGGAGGCCGCATAAGTTGATATGCACCTATCTATAAATGTGACTAGTGAAACTATTATAGTTTTTGCATAGTTTTATCAATTCGAGATGCCTTAAACTTTGGGGTATGAAAGACCGCCAGAGCTGCAGCACTGCAGCGTTGTAATTTATGCCAAGTTTAATAGATGATGGTAGGGGAGGGTAACACTATGTTGAATGCGATTGTTGTGTTGATACCTTTCCGTGTTATATGTTTCGGATGTTTACTTGATACCAGTGATACTTAACAGCAGATAAAAGAGATTAGTCCAATCCTGGATTAAAAAGCCGGACTGAATTCGGCTAGCATGTAAGAGCTTCTGTTAGTCGAGCAATAGCTGTCGTTTCGAAAACTGCTTATAACGCAAGCGTTGTAGTAGATTTATTGAAATAAAAGGAAAATGATTTATCAAGCAACAGGCAGTACATCGCCATTTAGTGATGTTTGTTGGTAACAACAGTACTTCAAAAGTTTGATAGGGTTTTATGTACAAAGTAAAAATATCTTTTATCTAAAGGATATAGCATATACCTGAATATTATTTATTACAGATATTTCTTACCAAGTCTTCCTGGGATAGTTTTGGCACTTCTGGAGTTCTTTTACCATCACTTTCATGATCACAAGGCTCTTCATCGCTCTCCTAAATTAATGTAATAGTTAATAAATGCTACTTTAGAACCCTGAAGTATCAAAACTCACAAATTTACTTTTACTTTCTTTTTGTTTTACTGTTGATCTTATAATTTCCATAGCTTCAGTTTGATCAACAGTTGTCTTTTCTACTTGTTGTTCTCTTTCCAATCGTTCGCGTTCCTTTTCAAGCATTTTTTGTTTGTCCCTTTCCATTTTTTCTAATCCTAAGAAACATTTACATTTTCAAACAATTTAATAAATAACCAATGACAAAAAGTGAATTAATGCACCTTCTCTTATCCAAGCTGGAAGTTGTTTACGTTTGTTTGCATCCAAAGTAACAGGTTCAGGGGCATTAACAGGTGCAGGCCTTGGTACATTAACTTTACTGTAACGTTTATTATGAGGTTTTATTTTAGCTGCATTTGATGTTGTCCAATAGCCAGTAGTGTAATCATTTGACACTGTACTGTAACTAATAATTGATATATTTTTATTATCTTCATTTGAATTATTCATTCAGGATGTTAATTAAAAATTTTTATAATCTCAGATTTGTAAACATTATGATTATAGTACATTACATTGTTAAACTTTATATCATATCATATGTTGAGACTTACCCTCCATAATTTTCATTTACTGACGAATCAGTTGTAGAATTGTATTGATTAAAAGGTGCGGGAGTAGGTAGTAATGGGGCCTTTAGAGGTGGAGGACCAGGAGGTGGAACACCTGAAGGAGGGGTCCATGTGTTAGCCCAGTTCCACTGTTGTTGCTGTTGATTCCAACTCCATGAACTATCACTTGAAACACTGTTATCATTCCATGGGGGAAGAACTGGTTCATCTTTCTCGTTTTCCACGTCCATCGGTGCTTCTCCAGCTTCGGTTAAGTTTTGTTTGCTTGGTTGTTTTTCGATCAATGGACGAACAGCAGTTGATGCAATTTGATCTGGGACTGGAGGTCCGGCTTCTTTCATGATAATCCATTGCTGTGCTAATGCAGCCCAATCAACTTGATCATTTGCCGTGTTTTGATAAGCTGATGGATTTAGAGGCCACTGTGCATAGCCTTGCGATCCAGAATCACTGTTAACACTTATTACATTGTAGAAGAAGTAAGGCAAAAAACAACAAAGTTGATTAAGCAATTCTAAAAATTTTAAAATTTACTAATCCTTTCTAAAAATAGACAGATATGAGCAAAATAGACAATATATTGAATTGAGTAATAAAATTTAATCTTACCTGCATCCTACCTGCTGTGGAGTTCTACATTTAAATTAAAAATAACATGCATATGAGAAGAAATAAACGAGTATTTAAAAATTTGTGGTAATTTTTCACTATTATTTTCCAAAATTTAATGTTAACATTTTTTTATTTTTGGCACATTATAATGTCTGTAAGTTATTAAGGAGATAGTGCTAAATTTAGTACTAAAAAACCTTCAGTATACAAAATCGTTTTTACATTAAACAGTTTGAAAAAGAAAACGGCATTAGCAGATAAAAATGAGTAAATTTCCTGATTATACTTCGAATTTATCAATTCAACATTTAAGCTCAAAAAGATTAATATACCTGTTCATTTTTGTTCTTTGCTAAATTATCAGAAGGGACACATCTCCCATGCATCTGTGGATTAGGTAACACCTATATTTTAACGAAACTTTTTCGAGAACCTGATTTTCAATTTTTTACAAATGAAAACCAAATTGAAACTAATCGAAACTAATCGTAAATAAAATAAAATCACATAGACACTTTTGTTAGTTCATTTAAGTATGTTTGTAGGTAATTTGTCCCGTTTTCTTTCTTGCTGCATCGATTTTTTTTATTACTGATTATTTAAATTTTAGCTTTTACTTTCTAATTGTAGCGCAAAATAAATTTTTACATCAGTATTATTTTATTAAACAGGAGCAATATTTATTAAGAAGATATAAGATTCTTATTCTGTAATTATGCCAAAATGTTATGAAATATTCGATGCAAGATGTTTCGATATAACTTTTAATAATTGCAATCCTGGTGTTTCTGTATCTTCCTAAAAATTACCGGTTGATAATAAGATAATAATAAGGTTAGGTTAGAACAATTAAACTGTTGTGAATCGTATAGGTTGTACTCATTACTCACTTATATTGCCAGTAAAAACTTTATTTAGAACGTTATTAATGTTGTTGTTTTATGTATTATGAGTAAAGGCTAATAAGTGAATAAGCTGATATTTAATTTTATTTTTAAATTTTGTTGTGTATAAGTGTAGTATGAAAGTTCTACAAGTTGTGTTTTTAGTAAGTTTTATATGACGGATAAATTACGTATAAAACGATTGATTGCTATTAGTTTCTAGTACTTTTCACATCCCACTATAAAGCCAAAGTGAATTCAAAAAATGCAGTGATTGAAAGTATCGTAGACATAAAGGACTTTAAGAAGCTTCTTCGAACTAAAACCAATGTATTAGTTTGCTTTACTAGTTCTATTAAGCAATCAAATCAATTGGTTAAAGTTTTTAAAGAAGCTGCAGAAGTTATTAAGGGACATGGTACAATGGTTTTAATAGATTGTTCAGGGTATGCACATTATTTTTTTTTAATTAAGTAAATACTATCTTATACATATTTAGAGAAGCAAAAAAGATGTGTAAAAAGTTGAAAGTAGCTCCAGATCCTTACATACTAAAACATTACAAAGACGGCGATTTTAATAAAGATTATGATAGAAAGGAAACTCTGTCATCTATGGTTAATTTTATGAGGGACCCAACAGGTGATATACCTTGGGAAGAAGACTCGAGGGCAAATTATGTAGCACATATCCCTGATGCAGGAGTAAGGATTTTTTATCTTTTTATAGTATGGGAATGTCTTCTAAATTGGAAAAATTTAATAATATAATAATAAATAATCTAAAAATAATTTTAAGTTCCTTTAAAACTGACATAAGTTTATATTTAATTTGATAAGCAATTTATTGTTTTTATTGAAAATATTTTGATTGTTCAACTAATTTATTCATATGTCAAGATAATGTGACTTTTTGGAAATTGGAAATATTTCATGAAAAATTTATAAGAATGTTTTCGGTATGAATGAAATTCTTTTGTTAAACAATTTTAATATTCTACTGGTTAACAAGAAGAACTTTTTGTTGTAAATAAACATATATTATTTTTAGAGTCTAGCAAAATTCATAAAAAGGGAATCAAAACCACTTATGATTATGTTCTATGCCCCATGGTGTGGATTTTGTAAAAGTTTGAAACCAGAATATGCATCAGCTGCAGAAGAGTTGCAAAACGAAGCTGTTCTTGCTGCAATTGATGTAAACAGGCCAGAAAATGCAGTCGTAAGAACACACTACAATATTACTGGTTTTCCGACGTTATTATATTATGAGTATGCTAAATGTAATGTTTTGAAGTTGTGAGATATAATCGAGTTTATTTTCATGTTAAATAGACAAGGAGAACTAAAATTCCAGTATGAAGGCGATAATACTAAAAATGCGATAATTAATTTTATGCGTAACCCTCAAACACCACCTGTTAAAATAAAAGAACCAGAGTGGTCAGATGTTGACAACGAAGTAGTTCATCTTACTTCTTCTAGTTTTGTACCTGTTATTAAGGAGGAATCATCAGTGTTAGTGATGTTCTATGCACCCTGGTGTGGTCACTGCAAGCGTATGAAACCTGAGTATGAAAAGGCTGCTGCTGTAATGAAAGAAGAAGGGGTAAGGCTACATTTAAAAATAATATTACGAAAAATAAAATTATTTCTGCATTTTTGCGTTCTATTAGAAGTCACTATCAAATATTCTCAGCCAATTTTTGGTGTTGAATCAGCTTGAGAAATTGCTAGTTTAAACCTGTTTTAAAAAATTTTAAAATTTTAATTACCATTTTAATTATACATATCTAAAATGTTTCAAGGTGCAGCTTTGGGAGAATCACTTGTAATTTAGTAAGTGTTAGCGCGGTTGAAAAAATAAAAATGTTTTTAAGTGTTGAATAATTATTTCATCATTTAATTTATTGTAGGATTGTAGCAATTTTGAAAATACGTTATCCTTTCACAGTTTTTTGTAACTATATTTTCCTTAGTCACTTTGTATCTTTATGTTTTTTCATTTTACTTCTGGTAATTAGGGCTCAAAATTGTTTTACGATTTTTTTTCTCATTTCTTCTTTTACCTGAAGTATTTTATAACACAAATTTTTTCATCAGGGTAATTTGTTATTTATGTGTTGTCACATAGATGATGCGTTAAATGTATGTGTATTATAAAATACAGTAGACACGAGTTTCGAGTAAGTAATTAAATATCAAATCTTTTGGTAATTCTGCAGTTCTGAAGCGGTTATATCTACTCTCTTGATGTGGAGTAATTAAACGTTAACCAAGTGGCAACAGGAGACATTCACATTTACAGCTGTAATTTTTTTTTAAATGTTTTATTATTTTTTGTAGTAATGTATAATATAATGTAGCATATTATGCCTCACCTATGTTACAGCACATTGCAGTCAATTTAAATTGAAAAAGTATTACACCGTAAGGCTATTGATAAAATAAAATCAATTGTAGATTAAATAGATCCTTATTTTATTAATTGATCAAATTTTTATTTATCTTGTTGTTTTTTAATTAAAGAAGCAATCTCTTCCAGATTCCAGGTATATTAGCGGCAGTTGACGCCACTAAAGAACAGTCAGTAGCGTCGCAATATTCTATAAAAGGATATCCCACTGTTAAGTATTTCGCTTATGGAGAATTAAAATTTGATGTTAATGTTCGGGAGGCTTCGCAAATTGTCAATTTTATGAAAAATCCTGTAGAGCCTCCGATGCCCACCCCTGTTGAGGTCAGTTGGTCCGATGAAAAAACGAACGTCATCCATTTGAACGAGGAAAACTTTAAAACATTCTTGAAGAAAAAGAAACATGTGATAGTTATGTTTTATGCACCTTGTTAGTATACATAATACATATACATACTGGGTGTCTCACGGTAACCACCCATTAGAATATTTTGGAAACTACTTCGACTTAAATTTTAAAGATTTATATAATCGCATTATTGGGTATGGTCTCGTTAATTAAAATAACGGCATTTATGTAGTACTTCCTGCTATACCGACATAACTTTGTTATTTTAAACGGCCCTGTATGTTACGACAATTTTCTACTTATGATTTTAGGTAGACTTTCTTAAGGCTTTCCTACTTTTAAGATTTACCGTTTTCTAGATATTGTTTTTAAAAAAGAATAGCACAGAGCAGTAGGTAGCGAAAAAGCATGCCTATTTTACAGTAAGAAAGCTGGAGCAACAATATTCTAACTATAACTAAATATTGAAAACTAGAGGAGATGGGTATAGAAAACCATAATACCTTTCGAAAGAGAATAAAATTCTGTATAAGACTATAGAAATACATACAGGGTGTTCCATTGGGAAATATGGACTTACGATTGTTTGAAGTTAACCAAATCCGCTATTAAATATCTAACACCCTGTATGTAATTAACCCACTTTGAAAGTATGGACGGGAAGCTGACGGTATAGCTACCATTTCTGAGAATATTGTTGTTCCAGCATTCTTACTGTAAAATAGGCATGCTTTTTTGCTACCTTCTGCTTTGTGCTACTTTTTTAAAAAAAAATAATACCTCGAAAACGGTAAATTTTAGTAGTAGGAAAGGCTCAATAAAGTAGAATTCAAAATTGTCGTAGTATACAGGGTGTTCCGTTTAAAATAACGAAGTTAGGTAGCGTCCAGAATAAACAGAACCCTCTATATGACTGAAAATATTTTTTGTATACAGGGTGGCCTAAAAAGTAAGCGATATGCTCGTTGCGGTCAAACTGTAAGTGTAATCGAATTTTAATTACACTTTTGCTTGCTGAGCACGGTAAAACTTACTTGACATGCCCAGAAAAATATTAATTCAAAATTAAAATATGTTTCAATCCAATGGTTTAATAAACTCCAAAGGTGAAATAAACTCATTTCAAATGACATAAGATATAAGTTAGTTACATTTTATTTAAATATCCGTAAAAAATTGTAAATAGTTTTGATTATTTATTATTAAACTGAACGATGTCATCAGATACTCACGTAATTTGTGTTAATGAAAATAAAGATCTGATATTCAGTGATGCAGGATTAGTGATAATGTATGAGAAAAACAATAAGTTTGTATCCAATTATTGTAAATTCTATTTGATAAAGTGTAATTATAAATACGTAGTTATACTATTTACCTTCCACAAACGTAATTCAGTAATAAAGAACATTTGTTATACATGAAAAATTGAAAACCATATTGTTACTGTGAATTACTGTCGAGTGTGTACCAATAAGTTTATTGTTTGCTATATATTTTTGATTTTCATATTCTCATATTTAAATTGGGCTCATAATTCTTTATAATCATCAAAAATTGATTGTATTCAACCTCTTCATCTTTACTACTCTCATCATCAAATATCACATCAAGCAAGTTTCGTGATAAATTGTTAAAATAGCAAACACTTCTCTATGTTGAGTCATCATTACTTTAAAGGTTAGAAATAAAACGTTATTATTTAAAAAAAAATCCAAATTTAAATTACAGCAGGCATTCAGAAAATTTATATTCCACGGATCACATTGGATACGAAACTAAGTAACGTGATGTTCTCCTGGATTCATTTCACAATTTTTCATGGGGACATTTCTGAACGCACCCTAGGCACGGTGTATGGTCATGCTTAGTTAACTTTTCTATCAAAAATAGTGTAGACTAGACCTGGCAGATGGCGATGTTGCAGGGTTTAAAGATTTTGTAAAATGGGTTGCATAAGAAAAATAGTATACGATCATGAAAAATATTATCAAAAGAAGTTTTTATTAAAATTGGTAACGCTATTAATAATGATTTGTAATGTCTTTCATTGGGGAAGAAGTCGGGAAATATCACATGTAAACGTTCAAAAGTCGCGTCCGCCATTGCGAAGCATCCTTTGTATATCTATTATCTAT
>NW_020439054.1:402768-416889 GCF_000699045.2 Agrilus planipennis | reverse complement strand
CTGAAATGTAAATATTGAACATCATTTTCATAATAATCAGTTACTAATTAAAATATTTTTCATCCTGAAAAAAAAAATTTTTATATGCACCCCTACTCATACCTACTCTGATCGACGCATGGTCAACGACTGCTGACAATTCCATCTGCAGCCTGCCCTGCCCTATCTATTTCGACCATGCGACTCCTACGGTCGCAGTTAGAACTGAGCATTTTACTGCGACAAAAAATCGTATTGATGTGGCCTTCTATGTGTCTGTATTCTTTGATTCAACTATGGCAACTTCTTTCTGTATTTTTAATATGTAAATGTAGCATTGTACTACAGATGGCGTTTACAGCGCCATTTGTCGTATTTTCTAAAACGCGCTGTTAAGACAGCAGGTAAAAGTTGGTCTGTATTCTGTCGAAGCTGCTAGCGACTCGCTGATGAGATCCAAAAAGATCGAAATCGCGATCCGCGTCTGGATGTTTCGACAGAATACAGACCACTTCGAATTATTTTATACGATTACTTTATTTCATAAATTGCTACTTTTATAACTGATATAATATTTCATTTAATATATATACTTATGTATTTTTAAAATCATTTTACAACACCTTGGGTTTTACACAGGTTTATTAACTTATTTTAGCTCCAGTTTTAATTAGTATAATTCTTATTTTTATGATCAGGTGGTTCTTAGTTCTTAGTTTCCTATAATACATATTTTGGATTGATTAGTATTACAACTATGTTTATGAAATAATCGGTATATTTCAAGGGTGTTCACATTGTAAAACGGCAAAACCAGAGTTCGCTAAAGCTGCAGAAAAGTTACATAAAGAAGGAGTGTCTTGTCAATTTGGTTTGGTAGATTGTACAGAAAATCCAGAACTGACTGACGAATATAACATATCTGGTTACCCAACTATTAAATTATTTAAAAATGGAAAATTCGTGAAGAATTATACTGGAAAACGAACTGAAGATGAATTTAGGAAGTTTGTACAAGTTGTCAATTTAATTAAAGATGAATTATAAACTGTCGCATGGCCACATTCCATAATTATTTCTTATTTACACACTATTTATTTATACAAATGAATTTACGTATATTTACAGTTTGTTGTTTTTGATATTGTAATTTATGATGATGCTTTAGTACTTGAGTTTTACCTCTTTTATTGTAAATGAAAATTTGATCTGAGTAATAAAAAGTGTTTATAAGTCATGCATTTTATTTTAATTTCTTTTAAAAAATAGTGCTGTGCGATGATGTTTAATAGCGCATAAGANCATACAGAAATTGTTAGAAAAGAACTGTTTCGTGAGAATTTTCGAAGGAGCGGGGGTTCAAAAACGACTTCATTGACGTTTCTGCTTTGTCTTGGTTATGATTTTATCTTCAGTAGGTTACATAACTATATGTATTTATATTTTCAAAATAATTTTATTAATAACTTTAAATAACTTAAAAAGAAAAACAAACGATTCACGAAAACGGCATTTTATTCGAAAAATATTTATAAGGTCGTAAAGTTGCCTTCACATATATATACTCACGGTGACCACCCATTAGAATATTTCGGAAACTATTTCGATTCGAATTTTGAAAATTTGGACAGTAGCTATTTTACACTAAAAACGCTGGATTAACAATATTCTCAGGAAAGGAAGCGATACCCTCAAGCTTCCCGTCCGTACTTTCAATGGGTTATTAATATACAGGGTGTTAAATATTTAGTGAGGAATTTGGTTAACTTCAAACAATCACAAGTCAATTTTATCAAATGGAACACCCTGTATATATTTTTATAACCTTATACATAATTTTATTGTCTTTCGAATGGTACTATGGATTCTTAATGTCAATTATTCAATGTAATTTTTATGAAGAACGAAAAATGAAAATACCTATTCAAATTGAGATGAATTTTAAGAAATCAATTGCAATATGGTAGACTACAGATAGCAATATTAAAAAAAGTAAATAAACAGTAAGTAAAATAAATAATACCCGATAATAATTAAAATTATTAGTTTAATACTTCGAGCAGGGTGCTCCATTTATAATAACGAAGTTGGTGTCAACTTTCGGTATAACCGGAAGTGCTACATAAATGCCTTTATTTTAATTGAGGAGAGCGTACCCAATAACACTTGTCCAAATTTTCAAAATTCGAATCGAAATAGTTTCCGAAATATTCTAATGGGTGGTCACCGTGAGACACCCTGTATATGTATATGAGACATTCGTTTATAACACATACTAAACTTGATGGACACATTTTCGATTTCGCTGAAGTTTTCTTTATGGGTTCTATGTCAAAAGAAAAATACGTGTTCGAGGATTTTTTTTGTTTTTCAATATTTTGGGGAATAGAAGTGATCAAAAATTTAAGAATTTTGTGATTTTAAGCTTGAAGAATCATTTTCAAAAATTTGTAACTCCGGTTATATTTGAGCTAGAAACTTCATTTCGTTTTCTTTTTAAATCTAAAAGAATGAATATTATATATAGAAGAAATTATGAGTGCTGTCAACACAGACCAAAGTAGTATTACGTAGTTAGTATCAGCAATTTCATATGCTGAAGTGTACGATGTGTTGCATACCTGTTTACAAACAATTCCTTTAAATTTAATTTTTCAAAGAATTTTTAACACAAAGAAAGTGATTAAACAAATTGTTCACAAAAGGGAATTTCGACCACTCTAAGCAATGGTGCTAACAGTTTCGAGCTCACAGTGACTGATAGGGGGTAAGAACTAGTTTTAATGAAAAAATTGTATTATAATCGTATTCTACGTCAAATTTTCTATCAAAAACGTGTTTTTAATTGGAGAAATTATTAATACTAATGGCAAAAAATTAATTTATCTTCCTCGCATCGTTTTAGTCTGTCGTATATATATAATTATTCTATTTTTCTTATAAAACGATAATAAAAAAGCATTTTTAGCAATGTTTTTTTACTAATTTTTTTATTAAATCAATTAATCAAAAATCACTTAAAGCTTTTGAAAGTTATGAAACCAGATTGACAAAATGTGTTTAAGACAGCGAGGGTTTTCAGTATTGCTTTTCTCTTAATAGTTAACCAAACACATGATGTATGAAGTGGATATACGGGTTTAATGTGATTGTAATATTTAAAGTAAGTCAATCACTGACTATAAGTAAATTATAAATTATCATGAGCATCGCAAAGAAGTGGGCGCAGGGCGGTGAGCTCTTTTCATTTCGCTTAAAAAAAGTTTACTTAAGTTTCATGTTATTATTTATTGCCCGATTTCTAATTTTTGGCGCACAGCTATGCGTATAAATTATGTAGTTTTTTCCAGGGTGGCGATCAAATAATTAAACAACTATGTTTTTTAACGTTTCTGTTTATTCAACCATCTTCAGACTTTTGAAGTGTTACTGGTTGTACATAGATATTAATTAACTTCCCATTAGGAAGTTATTGTAATTGGGTCGAAAAGTGAAATCGGAATTTTCATTATATTTCCACGTTTTAACATATTAGTAGCATGCTAGCCAATTTTTTTGATGGTGTGTGTACGTACGTACGTACGTACGTACGTACGTACGTACGTATGTACGTACGTTCGTATGTCAGCATTTTTTTCGTTTTCGATATCTCAAGAACGGATTGAGATATCGCCCTCAACCAAAATTTTTTCGAAAGATATTATCATAATGAAGATCTGAAAGAAATTTGAACGAAATCGGTCAAGCCGTTTTTTTTTTATAAAAAAAAAACGAATTAATTACAAACAATTTAATTAAAATACGTTCTAATCTAATCACAACAATGAAGTTACGGAATCAATAATAACTGTATTATCTAATGGGAAGTTAGTCGTATTAGCACCGACCAAAGTGTGCTCAGACCAATTTTTATTTATATTTGAATTCAGAACAGAGCGCTCTACGAAGCTTACTGTAGAGCGATCCTTTAGGCTAAAACGAATATAAAAACTTGACTAAGAAGTAGGTACATATGATGGGGGAAAATCGCATCAATGGTCTCGCGATTATGAGTTTTCATCGAAAAATTCACAGGGAAAATGGAAGACTTTAATATAAAAGCAGTCGATAAAAGCACATCCAAAGAGATATTTTTTTCTGGTAAGTAGGGAAGGATTAATACTTTAAAAAATTGTATTCATTTTACTTAAAATTCATATCCTCTATCTTCCATTTTGACCTCACCGCCCGGCCCATTCGTTGACAACGCCGTTCCAAATGACAAACAATTCTGATGTTATGTTCTTGAATGAGATTTTTTTTGTTTGTATTAATTCTTTTACTTGTAGCGATCTATATATCTTGTAAATAATTGAATTTGTTTTCTAAAATATATTTTCGTTCTAAATTTTTACTTTCAATTTTAACTTTGAACTCTTGAGCTTGCTTCATTACCTGGAACCCCTGCATTTACCCTGACTTTACCAACAATCTGGTTTCTCCCGCAATAACATAATAACATTCCATTCTATTTACTTCTAAGAATTTTTACTGTCTGTACCTGCACTTTCTGTCTTTCTTCTAAACTACCCTTCTTGTCAATCTTCAACAACTTTAACAATAAACACTCTTACATTCGAAGTTAGTTCTTCTAGTTCTTTTCCTTCAGTTACTTAGTAAATTTTCGTATACATTTATAAAACGTGCTGTTAAGACAACAGGTAAAAATTGGTCTGTGTTCTGTCGAAACTGTTTGCGACGCGCTGATGAGATCCAAAAAGATCGAAGATCCGCGTCTGGCAGTTTCGACAGAACACTGACCACTTCGAATTTGTTTGTTCGATTTTGGTAACGTGCCTATCACGTAGTGGTGAGCTACGCCGTGAATTCAGTTCAGCAAGTAGATATCCATCTATTTAAATGGAACTTGTTGAGCATAATGAATTCCACTAAATGTAGCATTGTACTACAGATGGCGTTTACTGCGCCATTTGTGGTATTTTATACATTGTTATTATTGCCATTTTTGTGGTTGTCTTCTCTATTGTTTCTACTACATCGTACTGTAAATAGTTTCTTCATCTTCTCCAGTACTTATTAAAAGCCTTGAAACGAATTCTGTGCTAGTGTTTTTTTTATTTCATCGCGCCATATTGTGTAGGTAGTACAAAACTAACGGAAAACACTACATACAGAAATTGTTAGAAAAGAACTGTTTCGTGAGAATTTTCGAAGGAGCGGGGGTTCAAAAACGACTTCATTGACGTTTCTGCTTTGTCTTGGTTATGATTTTATCTTCCAGTGTTAAGTTAAAGTTCTAAGGTTTTTATTATAAAAATCACAAAATGAAATCATCATGAGAAAAAACAATTTATTTGCACGACTTCCACGTAATATAGATACTTCACACTGTACTCACATGAAACATTATTAAAGATTCTTTAGACCTAAACAATACTGCATCTTTTTATACTGATATTATTTATATTTTTTACATTTAATTAAAAATAATCAATGAAACAACTATTTTTAACGTATTTAAACTAAAAACTCTTGATGAAATGAGACAGTGGAGGAGAAAGTAGTCCTCGTGTGGCTTTACTTGTTTTCCTGTTCCTGTGCTGACAGATAATCTGAAATCTAAAATAAAAAAACAAAGTATTAGAAAATAATCTAAATGAGAAAACGTCGTGGAAAACTAACTAACTAACGCTTTTGTTCATAGATGGTTTCAATCTCCTTCACCACCCACCATATTCTTCGGACTTAATCTCTAGTGATTTTCAATTATTCCGAAAAGTAAAAGGGCATGGAACTAAATTTCACGGTGACGACGCGGTTATGGCTGTCGTATTAGAGGAGTTTTTCGAGTCAAGAAACAGATTTTTTCGCAAGGGATAAAAAAGTTAAAAACGCGTTATTCTAAATTAATTGTATTAGTGGGAGATTATAAAGAAAAATAAAATATTTTTGTTTAACTTTTTGCATTTTTTTATAATGATTTTATTTTTTTTGATGCATCCTCGTAATAATAGTTTTTTTACAGTTTTGTCATCTTTCGCTAAGAATGTCTTTCCGTCTTGATTTATTTGACTTTCTAGATACCTAAAATCAGCCACTTCGTCTCTTTGATTCGTAATAGTACTTAATATTTATACTCCTGACGATGCTCAAGTAGCCGAAATGTACATTTATTATTTATAATAATTAATTCTTCTCTTTGTGTATTTTATTGATCAAGATTTTTCGACTAATTACTTTCTTAATTTAACTTGTAACGAATTATACTTTTGCATGATAAACACTTACTTAATTCATAAATATTGTTTTGGTTAACTTTGAATTAGTAGGAATAATAATATTAATTTGTTTAATTGTTTTTATTAGTTTTGAAAATAGTCTTTGATTAATATTAATAATATAACATCTCCTTTCCTATAAAAAGATAACGATAAAGACGCTTTTCAACACAATTCGTTAATATCATTTTGATTCTGCACTACTTGGGAACCTCCGCAAGCTATAAAACCATAAAAAGTCAGATAAGAAGGGACGGAAAGTGTAGTACGGATATAAAGCAGAAGATAGCGCAGGATCGAGTCGCATTCAATAAAAAGAAGTCACTTCTATGCTCCCAAACGCGGCGTTGTACGGGTGTGAAACATGGACGGTGGGCGCGGCGAAAATGAAAAGGTTAGAAGCGTTCGAAATATGGTGTTACAGGCGAATGATGAGGATACCGTGGATAGAGAACATATGACTCTATGGAGGTCAATAAAATGTAGGCAAGATAGGTTGGTAGGGCACCTTCTCAGGCGTGAAGGTCTAGTCAGAGACATATTAGAGGCAGAAATGGGAATTAGGAGGGATAATTAAGGATGTGTGTTGTTCTAGTTTTAGGGAAATGCGAAGATTAGCTCAGGATAGGAAAGTGTGGAGATGCGTATCCAACCAGTCTCTTGATGATGACTTGAGAATTCCCACACTATTCTTACTGCATAATCAGACAAAAAATTACACGTTTTCATATTATGTTTATGTACCCACTCGGATATTAATAATCTGTAAATGTCTTTCACAGTGAAGATGGTCAAAACATATTCGTAAGTCACACAAAAATTAGAATGATTTGTGAATCAATATACCAGCCATTTGGATTAATTAGATTTACCGGTAAAACGCTTGGGTCAGATCTTCTTCCAAATCGAAGTCGCAGAGATGGTGACCGATTTGATTTTCGCACTAACTGATGTCCTTCAAGTCGTTGTTCCAGTGCATCTTTTTGCAGAAGCAACTCATACAAGTCCCTGATGCTGTCTGAAATAAAAGATTCGTGATATTCTACTGTAACTCCGATAAACAATAAGCCAAAAAAATTCTTAACACCAAAAACCTTATCTTGTACAAGATCCATTTTATTATTTAATTTACTGTAATTGAGTATTTAAAAGAATTAACTAATTAATTACACACAGTAGATATTTAGTTTCATCATTAAGAACGTACCAACGTACTAGTTCATATATAGTTTAGGTGATTCGGTATTTTTATTGATGACTTCTTAGGTTTGTTTCATTAATATTTTGTTAGCTCCTGTCTATAAATACTACTTTGATGAAGTCTACATATCATTAAGGAGGTTTATTTAAGTTCTTATTCAATAAATATATATAGATCCTTCTTACGCTACTTTCAGATTGCTTAATTAATAGACGGAGTCTATCGCTGTGAAATAGAATAGGAAGCATCATCTTAATTTCGAAATACCTATTCACTGATATGCCACTCAATATAGGACGCAATTCATTTTCTCGTATTTTATGGCTGCCATTTTGGTTTTATAGGAACAAAAACTAGTTTGCATTAGCGAATTAATTTTTTGAATTAACTCTACTCACTACCAATAACCTCAAATTAATGAGAAAAAAGTCGTTGCTGCTGTCACTACCTCGCCGAGAATCGAACCAGGGCACCTGATTTTACGCACCAATACCAGTGGGTTCGATTCCCGGCGAGGAAGTGACAGCAAAAACAATTTTTCCTCATCAATTTGAGGTTGTTGGTAGTGGGTAAAGTTTAAATCTAGTTTGTGACCACTGGACGGTTTAAACAAATCGATACACATTTCGTCGATTGTACGATAGATGACGTTTACCGCGTCATTTGTGGTATATTATAAAACGTGCTGTTAAGACAGCAGGTAAAATTGGTCTATGTTTTGTCGTAACTGTCTGCGACGCGCTGATGAGTTTCAACAAGATCGAAATCACGATCCGCGTCTGGCAGTTTCGACAGAACACAGGCCGCTTCGCATTATTTTATTCGATTATGGTAACGTGCCTATCACGTTCAGGTTAAGCTACGCCGGGATTCGTTTCAGCAAGTAGATATCCATATGTTGAAATGAACCTTGTTGGAGCATACGCAATCCTAAAATGTAGCATCGTNAATTAAATTCCGTTTCAGCAAGGAAGTGTAAAAAAAAGAAATTTCCGGTGTTCACGTTTGGTACTGGCTTCTCCCTAAATTACCTCTGGTTCTGCTTATTTTGTAGCACATCGACCAAAAACGTTTAAATGCACAATTGGGTGGTTCTTGGATACGTCAAGCTCTAAGGGGTGCCAATCGTCAAATATTGAACATTTAAAATTATAAAAAGTTTATAAATAAACTGACATTTTTTTAAATACGCACAAGCCTTGGCCTTGCTTGCTATCAAAAAATAGCTTAGACCGGGGCTTGTTCGTTTTTGGAAAACCAAATTTACTTTTTAAAGTGCACTTATTTATTTATTACCTTACTCCCGTTATAATAAAACAAATAAGTTTTTTTATAGGAACTTTGATGTTAAATTAATATTTTTGGCATGGAATTTTTTATAATCAAATTTCTTATTAAAGAATATCAGTCGTAATTTTACAAAAAAGGAACCTACATCACGCTCATTAGTAATAGAATTATTCTTAACTGTCCTTAGTTTTTAAAACATTCTGATGAAATGCTAAAAAGTGTAATGAGTATTAATTAATTCGGAAAATATTGCTAAGAGGAGGTATGCTGCCTATATAAATAAATAGGTTAACTATTTTTTTATCAAATTCATTTTCTATAATTTTAATTCTTGTATAATAATGCCTCCAACTTGCTTGAGTTTGGAGTTAAGTGATTTGTCATTAAGACACAATTGGATACTTTCAATTTTTGTAGGGTTAATTCCGTGTATTATTGAATTAATGTTTGAATTAATTTTACCCGCCACGGATAACCTCAAATTAATAAGGAAAAACTGTTGCTACTGTCACTCCTTGCTCTACTCCTAAGCTACAAGGAGGTAGTGGGTAAAATTAATTCACAACTACACAACAATTAATTCCAGACTTTAATACCATTAAAAAAGGAAAACAAGAATATTTTCTCTGTGAAAATATGAAATCATTTACTTAATACTGCTTGACTGAAATAAATTAAAACGTATTTTTGATCAGACTTTTTTCACAAAACCCTTACGTTCAAAGTGCTTTGAAAAAGCCTAATTTGTATACATAAACTCGATCCTCCGAGAGATAAAAGTATCAGAACGCAAACGATGCGCTGTTTACTTTGCGACGAGGCAGAAGTAGAAACATCCTGCTTCCTGAGCATGCGCATCGTGTCACATGTTCCTTTTTCACAAAGGTAAGAGTACACACCGGGTATCCATTAAGGCTATCTTTAACGTTTATGTGTATAAAATTTTTAACAACATGGTATTATACAGTTATGAATCTGGTCATAATTTTTATTGGGGATTGACCAATCGTCTAAAGAATAACCTTTTTCATATGATACAAAACTTTTTAAATTACAACAAGATAATTAGTTTTAATTCAAAAAATATTAATTTACATAAGAACAAACGTAAAATTAACCTAGTTCATTTGCAAGGTCTTACATAAGTTACTACTTCATTTACGTACATAATTTAGAAAACCAAGAGGATTTTGAGAATTCATCAGAATTTATAAAGAATTGTAAAGATTTTAGTTTTTCAAATAGATTATACTATTGCTATCCTGATCTTTAATATTTTCTACACTTTTGCAATGTTTTAAACTTTTGATAACTCAGGATTCTGCATCATTTGACTGATGACANGGTTAACTTTGAATTAGTAGGAATAATAATATTAATTTGTTTAATTGTTTTTATTAGTTTTGAAAATAGTCTTTGATTAATATTAATAATATAACATCTCCTTTCCTATAAAAAGATAACGATAAAGACGCTTTTCAACACAATTCGTTAATATCATTTTGATTCTGCACTACTTGGGAACCTCCGCAAGCTATAAAACCATAAAAAGTCAGATAAGAAGGGACGGAAAGTGTAGTACGGATATAAAGCAGAAGATAGCGCAGGATCGAGTCGCATTCAATAAAAAGAAGTCACTTCTATGCTCCCAAACGCGGCGTTGTACGGGTGTGAAACATGGACGGTGGGCGCGGCGAAAATGAAAAGGTTAGAAGCGTTCGAAATATGGTGTTACAGGCGAATGATGAGGATACCGTGGATAGAGAACATATGACTCTATGGAGGTCAATAAAATGTAGGCAAGATAGGTTGGTAGGGCACCTTCTCAGGCGTGAAGGTCTAGTCAGAGACATATTAGAGGCAGAAATGGGAATTAGGAGGGATAATTAAGGATGTGTGTTGTTCTAGTTTTAGGGAAATGCGAAGATTAGCTCAGGATAGGAAAGTGTGGAGATGCGTATCCAACCAGTCTCTTGATGATGACTTGAGAATTCCCACACTATTCTTACTGCATAATCAGACAAAAAATTACACGTTTTCATATTATGTTTATGTACCCACTCGGATATTAATAATCTGTAAATGTCTTTCACAGTGAAGATGGTCAAAACATATTCGTAAGTCACACAAAAATTAGAATGATTTGTGAATCAATATACCAGCCATTTGGATTAATTAGATTTACCGGTAAAACGCTTGGGTCAGATCTTCTTCCAAATCGAAGTCGCAGAGATGGTGACCGATTTGATTTTCGCACTAACTGATGTCCTTCAAGTCGTTGTTCCAGTGCATCTTTTTGCAGAAGCAACTCATACAAGTCCCTGATGCTGTCTGAAATAAAAGATTCGTGATATTCTACTGTAACTCCGATAAACAATAAGCCAAAAAAATTCTTAACACCAAAAACCTTATCTTGTACAAGATCCATTTTATTATTTAATTTACTGTAATTGAGTATTTAAAAGAATTAACTAATTAATTACACACAGTAGATATTTAGTTTCATCATTAAGAACGTACCAACGTACTAGTTCATATATAGTTTAGGTGATTCGGTATTTTTATTGATGACTTCTTAGGTTTGTTTCATTAATATTTTGTTAGCTCCTGTCTATAAATACTACTTTGATGAAGTCTACATATCATTAAGGAGGTTTATTTAAGTTCTTATTCAATAAATATATATAGATCCTTCTTACGCTACTTTCAGATTGCTTAATTAATAGACGGAGTCTATCGCTGTGAAATAGAATAGGAAGCATCATCTTAATTTCGAAATACCTATTCACTGATATGCCACTCAATATAGGACGCAATTCATTTTCTCGTATTTTATGGCTGCCATTTTGGTTTTATAGGAACAAAAACTAGTTTGCATTAGCGAATTAATTTTTTGAATTAACTCTACTCACTACCAATAACCTCAAATTAATGAGAAAAAAGTCGTTGCTGCTGTCACTACCTCGCCGAGAATCGAACCAGGGCACCTGATTTTACGCACCAATACCAGTGGGTTCGATTCCCGGCGAGGAAGTGACAGCAAAAACAATTTTTCCTCATCAATTTGAGGTTGTTGGTAGTGGGTAAAGTTTAAATCTAGTTTGTGACCACTGGACGGTTTAAACAAATCGATACACATTTCGTCGATTGTACGATAGATGACGTTTACCGCGTCATTTGTGGTATATTATAAAACGTGCTGTTAAGACAGCAGGTAAAATTGGTCTATGTTTTGTCGTAACTGTCTGCGACGCGCTGATGAGTTTCAACAAGATCGAAATCACGATCCGCGTCTGGCAGTTTCGACAGAACACAGGCCGCTTCGCATTATTTTATTCGATTATGGTAACGTGCCTATCACGTTCAGGTTAAGCTACGCCGGGATTCGTTTCAGCAAGTAGATATCCATATGTTGAAATGAACCTTGTTGGAGCATACGCAATCCTAAAATGTAGCATCGTTCTACAGATGGCGTTTAGCGCGCCATTTGTGGTATTTTCTAAAACCCGCTGTTAAGACAGCAGGTAAAAGTCTGTCGGAGCTGTATGCGACGCGCTGATGAGATCCAAAAAGATCGAAATCGCGACCGTGTCTGGCAGTTTCGACAGAACACAGACCACTTCGAATTATTTTATTCGATTATGGTAACGTGGCTATCACGTAGTGGTGAACTACGTCGGGATTTCGTCTCAGCAAATAGATATGTATTTAGATGGACCTTGTTGAGAATACGTAATCCTAAAACGTAGCATTGTACTACAGATGGCGTTTACCGCGCCATTTGTGGTATTTTATAACCTTAAGTACTACAAATTCTATATACTTTTTAATGGAAGTTGAGTTTCGAAAATACCACCCATGTCTCTAATATGTTGCACATTTCTAGTGGATTGTTATCTAGGAAATATACTGTTGCACAGTTTTCGTTTTGCTAAACCTTTTAGAAAAATATTTTTTTATATCACATTCTAGACCATTCCTAAAACGCCATTAATCTGTATTGCTTAAAAAAGATGAATAGTAAAGGAGACTGACAGGTAAATGGAATAATATTTAAGAGATGCCTCCTATATACCAAAAACTTTTATTAAAAACTGACACGTGTTTCGCTCACTTTGAATGTGGCCATTATCAACGCGAGACTGATTAAGGATTACTTTTTTAAAAGGATATAATATAATTCAATGGTGGGTAAGAATCGTCTGGCAACTGTTCTTTATCGTGCTAAGGCTTTTGATAGAATTTTAATTCTATTGAATATTCATTACTTGCTATAGTTAATCTTCATCGTAAAGGTTCTTTAAAATGCATTTAATCATTATCAAATACTGTTCTAACTTGAAAGACTAAAAAGGTGAAAATCCTTAATTTTGAATCAAATATTTTAATTGTAAAAAAATTTTTCATTTTAGCAATAACTTTACAGTTTCGTTGTAAAAAGTTTACTCTGTATTCGATTGAAAATTTACATATGTGACGATCAGTACAATAGCAAACAAGAGTGTGTTAACACCAAGTTCCTCGTATAAAATAATGCTATAATTGCAATGTTTTACACTTTTAATAATAACTATTTTTCAAGAAATCTCCAAATTTACTTTATTCCAGTCTTTTCTGCAAAAGAATACTGTTCCATCGACTCGGATGGCATTGACTTTTTCCCTGAGCGATGTCGAACTACCGATGGGGGAAATATTTATAACTGAGAAGTTAATAAACAGTAAGTGTTCTATTCGGATCTAGCAAAAAAAGCCATCAGGAAAAAAAGCCCTTCGGAAAAAAAGCCCCCGGAAAAAATGCCCCTTTGGAAAAAAATCACCAAATATTTATTCTAAATATCATATGATTTAAAAAATCAACACTTCAACTTATTGTCTTACTTGATGATAATAACGTTGAATAGACAGCATGAGTTCTAGTTAATCACCCACTTGATTTGTTTTATTTTTTCTAATATGTGTAACGATAATATTATGTTGGGGGTTGACTTTCCAAGAAGTATTTATTAATTACCTCGAAGAATATCAATACTTCACAAACAAAAGTTTGTTTTTTACTAATATTAAAATTTAAAACAACAGATGATAACGTTGTAGCTAATTATCTACTCGATCTATTTTTATTTCTATTAAATTGTATTACGAACATTATGTACGTTTATTTCATTGTCAGGGCAATATTTATGAATATTAAGTATAAATTGTTAGAAAACTAAATAATAAAAGAAATATTTTCCATTTTTGCAATAATTGCACAAATGGGTATTTGTTTATTTACATGTAATATACTAAATTATGCATTCTGTCAGCATACAGATATAAAAACTGTCTGAGAACAGAACCACATTGCATTCCTAATAAAATTTACCATTTA
>NW_020439054.1:393853-401920 GCF_000699045.2 Agrilus planipennis | reverse complement strand
CTTCCATAGAGTCCTCTGTTCTCCTATTCTTTCCAATACCTCTTCATTTCTAACCTTTTCTACCCACGATATAGTCATCATCCGCCTATAACACCACATTTCGAACGCTTCTAACCTTTTCTTTTCCGCCGCCCCCACTGTCCATGTTTCACACCCGTACAACGCCGTGCTCCAAACATACAATTTTTGATGACACTTATGAGATTTATAATTACATATCCGCTTATAACACTCTAACTCTACAGATTTGTAAGTGCTTCTTATAACGGAATTTACTTGTTCCTTGAAGAACAGGAGGTCCATTCTTCTTTCATAACAGATATGCTCGAAGAAATCCTCAGGAAATAGTTCTGATGACATCCGCAACTGTACGGTTTAAAGTCAGGTTACTTTTTCTTTTATCCGTTACTCCGTTTCCTGTTGCAGTTTCCCTTTTAAGTATCGATTGTCTCTGGTCATGAGGTTTAAGTTTGCAAGAAATTTATGAGCCCTTGTATATTTTGTTTCCTTCAAATGCAGCCAGTAGCTAAGCAATTAAATTCCGTTTCAGCAAGGAAGTGTAAAAAAAAGAAATTTCCGGTGTTCACGTTTGGTACTGGCTTCTCCCTAAATTACCTCTGGTTCTGCTTATTTTGTAGCACATCGACCAAAAACGTTTAAATGCACAATTGGGTGGTTCTTGGATACGTCAAGCTCTAAGGGGTGCCAATCGTCAAATATTGAACATTTAAAATTATAAAAAGTTTATAAATAAACTGACATTTTTTTAAATACGCACAAGCCTTGGCCTTGCTTGCTATCAAAAAATAGCTTAGACCGGGGCTTGTTCGTTTTTGGAAAACCAAATTTACTTTTTAAAGTGCACTTATTTATTTATTACCTTACTCCCGTTATAATAAAACAAATAAGTTTTTTTATAGGAACTTTGATGTTAAATTAATATTTTTGGCATGGAATTTTTTATAATCAAATTTCTTATTAAAGAATATCAGTCGTAATTTTACAAAAAAGGAACCTACATCACGCTCATTAGTAATAGAATTATTCTTAACTGTCCTTAGTTTTTAAAACATTCTGATGAAATGCTAAAAAGTGTAATGAGTATTAATTAATTCGGAAAATATTGCTAAGAGGAGGTATGCTGCCTATATAAATAAATAGGTTAACTATTTTTTTATCAAATTCATTTTCTATAATTTTAATTCTTGTATAATAATGCCTCCAACTTGCTTGAGTTTGGAGTTAAGTGATTTGTCATTAAGACACAATTGGATACTTTCAATTTTTGTAGGGTTAATTCCGTGTATTATTGAATTAATGTTTGAATTAATTTTACCCGCCACGGATAACCTCAAATTAATAAGGAAAAACTGTTGCTACTGTCACTCCTTGCTCTACTCCTAAGCTACAAGGAGGTAGTGGGTAAAATTAATTCACAACTACACAACAATTAATTCCAGACTTTAATACCATTAAAAAAGGAAAACAAGAATATTTTCTCTGTGAAAATATGAAATCATTTACTTAATACTGCTTGACTGAAATAAATTAAAACGTATTTTTGATCAGACTTTTTTCACAAAACCCTTACGTTCAAAGTGCTTTGAAAAAGCCTAATTTGTATACATAAACTCGATCCTCCGAGAGATAAAAGTATCAGAACGCAAACGATGCGCTGTTTACTTTGCGACGAGGCAGAAGTAGAAACATCCTGCTTCCTGAGCATGCGCATCGTGTCACATGTTCCTTTTTCACAAAGGTAAGAGTACACACCGGGTATCCATTAAGGCTATCTTTAACGTTTATGTGTATAAAATTTTTAACAACATGGTATTATACAGTTATGAATCTGGTCATAATTTTTATTGGGGATTGACCAATCGTCTAAAGAATAAAACTAAAAGTATTTTCAAAATCTGAACAAGTGTACCTTTTGGTTGAAGAAATCAAACGAGTATTCCATTTAATAATATATATATTTGAAGAACAGGAGACGTTTTGACCCGAAAAATTTTTGGGATCCTTTTCAATCCAACAAAAGTTTTAAATTCATAAAAAAACGTGAATTCTACAATAAAAAATTGAAATTGAAAGTCAGAAAAATTTCACAGATAAAGACAAGAAAAAAACCAAACATGAAGACAATTTTGGTAACAACAAATTTCGTAAATAATACAGTTGGATTTACGATATACGTAAGAGTTCAATAATATTAAAACAAGAAAATTGAATTACAAGGTAGAAGGAATTTATAAAGTTATAAAAAATTATTTATATGTGGGGCAGCGAAGTTCGGGGCCATGATGGAACTCAGAAACTAGGAGGAAGTTAACAATAATATAATATTAAATTTAACACTACTGTTTTATATCCTATACATATGTATCAACGTTAGATATATATTTGTTTATATCAGTATTTCCGTTTTTTTATTAATGTTGTTAAAATTTGTTTGTTCAGTGAAATTATACTATACATTCCTCTTTTATGCCAGCAACCTGTAAATAGGCAGCAAGTAATGCTGCAGATTAGCTTTATTTATTAGTTTATTTGATACAATTTATTCTCCTTTTGTGTAGGTTACAATTCTGTTTTTAATAATACTCATCAAAGCAATGAAAGGTGGCTAAAAGCCATCAAATTTGTATAGTTAATAAATGTGTGCCAACTGTGTGTCTGTACGGAAATGTAGCTTCAAATTTGGTGGAGGCGCTAGACAATCAAACTGATTGTTGGATGCAAATAAATTTGAAGGAAGTCTGCAATTTAGAAATTTTTAAACAGTTTAATTGTAATTATCGATTCCTTATACGCCAAAACAAAAGATTACAAGAAAGAATTGACTTTTTAACTGTCTGTATTAATAAATGGCTTTAGTAACTTGTGGCATGATAGGTATATAACGATACAGGAATGGCGACGGAGGAGAGGAGTTGGTAGGAAAATCATTCTCTGGATAGAAAGAGGTATGGAAATAGTAGTTATTGAGGTTATGTCACAGAATTTTACTATTTTCAATACAGGTTCATGTCCAGCGGCATGACAGGAGAGGGTCGATTGTAAGAAAAACTCGCCCCTGTAAAAAGAAATTTAAATAAAAAAGAAATGTTTAATTTATTATGTAGTAGGTATTACGTATTATTATAGAAACTGTCGTAAAATGTTAATGATTATGCATCTATGTAGAAGAAAGGATTTCTTGATTTTTTCATTTTATGGAATAAGGTCAAAAACTGATTTTTTATTAATTGAAGGTGGTAGGTTACCTACAGCACATCCTTTATTGGGGGAGTTCTTCCTATGTCTTTTCTATGTATTAAAAATAACATAATTTTGTGAATTAACCATAACATTTTTTTTTTTCTGGTTTGCGCATCTTTCCCCCATCGTGTCTGTGACTACTTATTAATATGGCATATAACAAGTATCTTTTGTTTGGTAACTATTTTATTGGAATTTGGGGAAGAAATAAGAAAAAAAAATCAGATCAGAACAAATAAGGAAATCAGTTCAAAATCACGACCTACTTATGTGGTTTAAATAAAGTACTGAGTATCCAACAATTTCTTTTTGTTTAACTAGAATTATTTATTCATTGATCAGTCAAATTTCTTAGGATAAATTTTACGAACGATTAAATGATTGGTGGTCATCTTATGAAAAGGAAAAAATTAATAAACAATTAATTTTTAATTGCAAATAATTTACCAAATATTTAGTTTTTAGGATAATGCAACTTCTGGTTCATTTTAGCATTTAGAGTAGCGGATCTTGGATTTACAATGGGGGGGGGGACTGTAGTAAAAAATTTGAATTCATCTCATATATATTTTCTATATACGAGGGGCATTCAAATATAAACTTTTGGGGATTTAGAAAGCCTGTCGGAGGTAAGCGGAGCGTTGAGAAGTAAATAGCGGAGAGATCCCTCAATTCTGTCTGATTGTGATCATATAATCTTAAATTAGATAATAAATGAAATTTCTACTTTTTCTGGGAAAGTCGAGCAAAAAAAAAACTTTGTCTCCACTATCAGTTTTGGCGGTCCTTATCGAATGTAAATAATCTTGTCTACTTCTCCAAGGGCTTTTTTTAGAAAGCGACCCTCGGTTGGTGGTGATTATAGATACACTTTTTACTGATATTGCAAAAGAAGTAAAAGTTTGGAGTATGGACATCTTTTGTATCATATTTGTATATCAGATTGCCTTGTGCTGATGATGACAAAGCAAGCGCTTCGTATTTAACTGTATAGACGGCATATCTTTCAGGGTCAAAACATACAGTAACAGCTGAAAGTCGAACCCTTATCGGTTCATTTTATGATAGGGACGAAGGCCGGTACGAGGGTGCGTTTTTAAGTTCGCGGATTGGGTAGGTAGGTCATTAGTGAGGGTAGTTACTCGAGCCATTAGGAATTAAGCAACACATTAGTAGTATAAATACCAAGTTTTATCGTAATTAGGTTACTAGTCTTTCGAGAAAAAATTGTCAAATATGGAGGAAATCGAGTACCACCCTGTTATAAAATTCCTTACCAAGCAAAAAAAAACAGTTCAAACCATACTGGAAGAGATGTCATCCGTTTAAGGGGCTCTTACCCGGGTAAAACCATGGTTTACAAGGAGCATAACCTCTTTAAGTAAGGCAGGGACTCACTTGGAGACGACCGACGGCTACGCCGGCCGATCGAGGTGACCACTCCAGAAATTATTCAAAAAATCGAAAAATTAATATTAGAAGATGCCCGACTTAAGAAGAAACAACTCGCAGAAATAGTAGGATTATCAGATACAACCATTTTTAAAATTCTTCACGATCATCTTGGCATAACCAAAGTCAGCGCAAAATGGGTGCCGAGAACGGTCATTCAGCCTCAAAAACAACAGCGTGTGGCTTATTCTCGCGCGTTTTTGCACCTATGTAGTGCAGAAAAAGATGGCACTCGAATTGTTACTGGGGACTAAACTTGGGTTCATCATTATGAACCTGAGTTCAAACAGTCGGCTGGGAAAATCATGGCGAAAGTCTTCTGTGACTCAGAAGGGATCCTATTGATGGATTATAAAGGAAAAAGTGTCTCCATAACCGGAGAATACTATGCTTCAATCCTAGAGCGGTTAAAGGAAGCAGTCAAAGAAAAAAGAAAAGGAAAATTGACTAGAGGTTTCCTCTTTCTGTACGACAACGCGCCAGTTAACAGAAATTTTGACTCACCCATCCTACAGTCCTGACCTAGTTCCCAGCTATTGCTTCCTATTTCCAAACAAACTTGAAAAAAAGACTTGCTGAGAAGAAATTTTTAAGCGAAGAATGTAGTTTCGGCGTATTTTTTAGACAAATACAAAATATTTTTTTAGAAGGTATACGTAAGTTAATTGAAAGGTCCAAAAAATGTATAAGGGTAGCAGGTGAATATATTGAAAAGGAGAAATAAATTCGTACTTTTATTTCCAATTCTTACCCCCTATTCCACGAACTTAAAAACGCCCCCTCGTATATTTACGCTACTCAAAAATTTCGTTTTAATAGCTAGGTTTGTTACAGGCCAATGGGCATACGTCTATCGAGCGAGATTTGACAAAGAGAAGGGGGAGGGTGATTCACAATTGTAGCGAGCACGAGCGTGTTTGTGTGCGATCGGGCATACGTATGTGTGAGCGGCTTATCGATTCGCCGACTAGCCGCGGGCGCCTTTCTTCATGTGCGCTGTATCTGTAAACGTGTGTGTCATACCTGCGTTCCGGGAAAGTAATTCAACAGTTCAAAGAAAACGAAACTTTTCCGGACGGCTCGAGAAAGTTCCCGAAAGAGACCAAAGAGTATTTAAAGGAAGAGACGATCGCCAACGGTGGAGTAGAAATAAATTGACAGCGCAGTGAATAGTAATATAGTAACAGTACTGTAAATAAATAGAGTAATTTATCACCTAAATTAGTAATAATTTAATAGTGTTCTTAAGTTTAATAATAATTAGTGTAAATAAATAGTTTTTGTTGTTATTAGTCTTCGAAGTTAATTTGTTTACAACAATGTTTTCTTGTGACGTACATATAATATCCAACGTAAATACTTAGTCCTGCCAACGGGGGGACTACAGCCCCCATAGCCCCCTCCCCGTCATATCCGCCACTGAGCATTTAATGGGCAATTGGTTGTCAACTGAAAATTTGCAGAATCATATCGTAGTTGAACATATATATCTGACTAGTGCACTCCTACCAACAGCCCCATAAACGACCTACGATAAGTTGTAACAAATTATTCTCAAACTTACCAAAAGTTACAGGTTCTTTAAGATTCATTAACACATTAATAATATACTTAAGTATCTACGGTTTCCTGCTGACGTAGAGTGCAATTAATGCATCTCCTCTCACGGGTTTGATTTCATTAATAATTTCTTAAAGAGGGACAAGAAATGGGAATAGAATAACAAAATTGTCTTCCTCGTTATTGTCTACTAATGGGCTTCCTATTGATTTTAGTTAAAATTTTAAAGTCGTACAAATATATACAATTTAAATAGAATGTCTTCGCTTGTGAAAAGGAGAAAAGATTTCTGGTCCGCTTAATAATGAAAGAAGGGAAAATGCCTTTAAAGTCAGAAATGAAATTAATTAGGGCATTAAAATGAACGTTAAACCGTTTCTGTCTAATAAAAGAAAATCTATCACTTGCTCATTAAGTTCATATTAAACGGTTTACTAATTTGGAAATAAGACAAAAATTAATATCTTGTTTTCGTAGTACCTAATAGCACCCACTTAACCGTAATGTTGAAGTCGTTAGTTGAGTTAGATAGTTATAACGTCTTTGAAAATTATGGAGCTATACCAATTAGTAATTGATTAAGTAGAAGAAAATATTTGTTTTAGTTTTCGTTTAGTTTAAAAATAATGTTGTACAGGACATTTCAATATTTCTCTTCTTCCCACTTAATATGGGTACCTATAAGAAGTGAGTGCAGATAGCGATTGTAGATTAACTTTCAACAGGTTTTTGATATTGTAGCGAGAACGAGTGTGTTTGTGTGCAATCGGGCAATTCGCCGACTAGCCGCGGGCGCCTTTCTTCCTGTGCGCGTATTTGTAAATGTGTGTGTCGTACCTGCGTTCTGGGAAAGCAGTTAAACAGTTCAAGAAAAAGAAACTTTTCCGGATGTGTCGAGAAGGTTCCCGAAAGGAAACAAAAGAGTATTGAAAGGAAGAGACGATCGCCGAAAGAAGTAGAAATAAATTGACCGTTGCAGAAGTGAATCCAGAAAT
The DNA here is from genome assembly GCF_000699045.2 of Agrilus planipennis. Lineage (NCBI taxonomy): Eukaryota > Metazoa > Arthropoda > Insecta > Coleoptera > Buprestidae > Agrilus > Agrilus planipennis. Next base: position 394,652 of record NW_020439054.1, on the reverse strand, counting down.
AAATTGACAGTGATAGCAGTGAACTTAATAACGCAGTGAATAGTGATATATCAACAGTAGTATAAATAAATAGAATAATTCATAACCTAAATTTAATAATAATTTAATAGTGTTTTTAAGTTCTTTAATAATTAGTGTAAATAAATAGTTTTTGTCGTTATTAGTCTATGAAATTAATTTTGTTACACCCACGAACATTACAGTATAATTTAATTTCGAATACATTAATTATTTTTAAAATAACAAAATATTTGATTATGTGAAATAAATGAGTATGTTACACCATGCTTGTTATACTCTTTAAATGCCCTTATTTTATCGAAGGGATATCCATTACTTTTTGATTACAAAAATTATTTGGTTGATTAATTAAAACCCACCAGTATTTTATGCTGTATCCTTGTGCTTTTTTCTTGTTAATCATCAAACGAGTCAGTAGAATTATAAATAGCAATAAAACGGACAGAATGACGGCATGATAACGAAAAATAACATATCCGAGCTTTCAAAGATTTAAAGATAATACTAATAAGTATTCATCAGTGCGACTGATTATGATCAAAATCGGCTACCTCCCTTGGTGCTTTTTTAAATTTTAAATCTAAACATCAAAGAAAAACAATCCAAATTGGATTTTCGTTTTTGCAGCAGCCCCTAAACGATAATGAACCTCTACCCAAAATAAATACTGAATGATATTCATGTTGCTTCCATAAATATCCTCTGATGTCAAGTCATAGGGCAATATAATTAAAAATTCTTTTTTGTGCATATTAGTACTCGCGAGCCTGTCAAATAT
>NW_020439054.1:383438-391192 GCF_000699045.2 Agrilus planipennis | reverse complement strand
CACAATAAGGCTTTGTCTTTAACTAACTTTACAAATTGAATTATCTCTCGGCTGTTTAACAGTTACCAGAACGCGTTGCGAGCGTTTAAAAACAGCCAAAACGCGTTGTGTACGTTCGAAGGCAGCCAGAACGCGATGTGGCCGTTTTTTCCGGCCACTGAGCGTTTTCGGTCTTCAGGCTTAACATATATACCTTACGAAATCATTTAAGTAGTCTAACTCTTTTCCACTATGACGATATTTTTCGAATTATTATTATAATATAATTATGGTTTCAATTTAACTAGTATTTCAACTTTCATTAGATAGGAAGTCTTTTTTTAACTCTTTTCAGAATCTTGTGACCAGAATCTCTCCGTTCCCCCTTAACTCTTCAAACTTGATTACTTAACTCATTTCGTAAAGTCCTTTTAAGGTATGCCTCTGTCCCAGTCTATTATCAGATAATTATCAATTAATACACTTTCCCATTTAATCTAGTTAATTCATTTTGATTATCTGCACGTCACCTAATGTAATTTCAGGTGTCCTTAGTTGACCTGCATCATTTGTAACGCTGCAATCTTGTTAGTCAGCCATTTAATCAAATCAAGCCAAGTTTGATTCATTCACTTTTAATCCAGTGTTGTAGACGTTTTAAAGATTCATTCATTTCTTTAGATAGAAGGTTCAGATTTAATTTATGTACTACGTATATTCATATACGAAGTAACAAATAGCCCTGATATGAATAGATGTTATAAATTATAAAGTATGGCATGCAAATTTTATTAGGGTGACCAATTTTGAGGCTGTTTCTTTTTCGGAGTAACTATCTATGTATGAAAACTTCCTTTTTACTTAAATATCATACAAAGGGTTACCTTTTCGACAGTATGCATATGTTGTTTGGTATTATGAATATTTCTTTGTTCCCTTTATATAGTCAAGATCACTTCGCAAATTTCGGAATATCAAGGTTAATCTGACGAATATCCTCGGATATAAGGTAACAACTTCGCAAATAAATTCAATATTGCGGATGACAAGGCTTATTACGGTAATCAAAAGTTTACGTCAAAATGTTCAGTGTGTGATGGAAATAAATAAGAAAAGAGACTTGTAGATATGTTCAATGCACATATTATACTAATACAAAAAAAAAAAACGAAATAGTGAATTCTATACCTATACTTATTATATTAATCGCACGGACCGACATTTTCTTCATTGACGCAAGCTGGCGGAATTAATATAGTCACCATACTGAGGGCCTCTGGTACGTGTGTACTGGTTTTATTTCCGATGCCTTTTTTTAATACTATTAACTGAAGTATTGACCTTGAATTAATCACNTGGAAATAAATAAGAAAAGAGACTTGTAGATATGTTCAATGCACATATTATACTAATACAAAAAAAAAAAACGAAATAGTGAATTCTATACCTATACTTATTATATTAATCGCACGGACCGACATTTTCTTCATTGACGCAAGCTGGCGGAATTAATATAGTCACGTATTTAAACACCTTCTCTCACTATTACTAACTACTATTTGACGTCTAATGAACACTTCTATTATTAATTAGTTATTACGTAGTATTAGCATCTAGCAAGGAGGACTTAGAGATAGCTTTAAATAAAATGGAACCGGTAGGTACTGACAAAACAATATTGTACGAAAATAAATAAAAGTAAAATTAAAATACTGGTATGCAAGGGAAGAAAAAGTAGGGAAAGAGCGAATATAAAGATAGCAGACGAAAAATTAGAAGAAGTGTCTGATTTTAGATATATCGAAAGTCAGATAACTCAGGACGGAAGGAGTAGTAGGGATATAAAGCAGAGGATAGCGCAGGGTCCTGTCGCCTTTAATAAGTAGAAGTCACTTTTATGCTCGCGAACGGTTCATTTAGAAGATTGTTAAATGTTGGAGCGCGACGCTGAACGGGTGTGAAACATGGACAGTGGACGCGGCGAAAAAGAAAAGGTTAGAAGCGTTCCAAATGTGATGTTATAGGCGAATGATGAGGATAACATTGGTACAATAAATTAGAAGCGAAGAGGTATTAGAAAGAATAGGCGAACATAGGACTCTATGAAAGTCAATAAAAAATATGCGAGATAGGTTGGTAGGACACCTTCTCAGGCATGAAGGTCCAGTCAGAGACATATTAGAGGCAGAAACGGCAGTTAGGAGGAGTAGAGGTAGACCTAAATTAGATTACTGTTCGCAAATAGTTAAGGATGTGGGTTGTTCTAGTTTTAGGGAAATACGAAGATTAGCTCAAGATAGGAAAGAGGTGCGTGTCCAACCAGTCTTAAGACTGACGACCTTATGATGATGATGATTAATTCACCATTAAATGCACACTTTGTCACCTCTTCGTTCCTTCTTCTTCGCTTTGTATCGCCTAGAACTCATTCTTGTACAAACTACTACTCAATCTCGCGACAATTACTTATAGAAACTGGCCATATTCTAGAATGGTCTAGTGTATGCCGTCTAAAAACCTGGTCTTCTCCGTCCTCATGTATGTTGGGTGACCTATACGCATGTGGCAATATTTTGTTTAGAGAAATTTCGTCGAAATTCGGTAGCATATAGTCTATATTTTTCGATTCCGCTGTATGTTTACAAATATAAACGACATCACCATGAAACACTCACTTCGTTCGTATTGTCTTTTCTTATTGTTATTCTATGATTCCAAGCAGTCAAACAAAATCATTCTTCCGTTAATATATTTACAATTAAAAAAGAAATTAGTAACAGTTTAATAAACATAAATTAAGAAAAAAGAAACTGGGTCCGCTAGAATGACAACTGACAATCGATATCACTGGGGACTAGACCGCCGTCGCGTCATTTTTTGAAAACTGTGAAGTCTTCCATGACTGTGGAACATGTCTCTCCAAGCATGGGTAATTCAGCGAAGTTTTGTGCGTTAACTTAGTAACGCAATTTACTGCGCCGGTTCATTGCTCTAAATTGCTCAACATTGCACCATGGCGCAGCAAAATGGAACGTGCCGAATAAGCAGCGAAGCGCACCCTCCACCCCACGCTCAGAGGTTCTTAGAACAAACAGCTTCCTTTGTTGACGCATTTTTTACTCAGTGAGTGGGTGAGTGGGAGAGAGAGAGAGAATGAATAAGATTGGTCGTGATGTTGTTTGATTCCCTTTGACACTTAGAACTGTCTACTTATCCTACATAAAAAATACTATAATCCATTTAATATGAAATAGATAATGCTTTAAAAAAAGTCATCATCATAAGGTCGTCAGTCCTAAGACTGGCTGGACACACACCGCCACTCTTTCCTATCCTGAGCTAATCTTCGCATTTCCTTAAAATTAGAACAACTCGTATACTGTTTGCTAACAGTAATCTAATCTAGGTCTACTTCTACCCCTCCTAACTCTACTCCTCTTAACTCCTGTTTCTGCTTCTAATATGTCGGATATCTCGCCTATTTCTTATTGATTTCCATAGACTCCTCTAATACCTTCTCATTTCTAACCTTCTCTATACGCGGTAACACCACATTTCGAATTTCACTTTTGACCTTTTCTTTTCTCCCGCGCCTACCATCCATGTTTCCTACCCGTACAGCGTCGCGCTCCTATTATAAAATTTTAACAATCATTGATTTTAGGTAATTTGTGGCGGATAAAAATTAAATAAATTTTCACGTTAATATTAAATATTAACCACTATTTAAAATTTCTTAAAGTATTTCAATTGTTTTTTGTGTATCCCTTGTGTAAAGGGAAAAGACCACTCAAAATTTTATTTTTTACTTAATTAACATTATACTTGTCATAATTTTTTCAATATCGTTTAAAGTTCTTCCCCCCTATCACTCACTGTGAGCACGAAACTGTTAGCGTTGCTTAGAGTGGTCGAAATTCACTTTTGTGAACAATTTGTTTAATCACTTTCTTTGTGTTGAAAATTGTTTGAAAAATTATATTTAAAGGCAATGTTTGTAAATAGGTATGCAACACATCGTACACTTTAGCATAAGAAATTGCTGATACTAACTACGTAATACTACTTTGGCCTGTGCTGACAGCACTCATAACTTCCTTTATATATAATATTATTGAGCAAATGATNTAAATTAATTTATTTGAAAGTATAAATAGATAGGAAGCTTTATTACAGTTTCAAGAGCTTAAGTGTTTCGAATTTATTTTTTTTTTAGCTTGAATGATTGAGAAGAAAGTTATAAAACGATTAATTTCAGAAATTACATCTGCATGTAATTTACTTGAAACAAGTTAAAACGAAGACAGATTTTGATGCGCATGAAGTTAAGCACGAGTTAGACCTACAGTCAATAATATGCCGCGATTACACAAAAATCAGTGAGAAAAGTTGCTCCTTGAGCTGAAAGAGAATCACCTTTTTTGTTCGTACTGCTGGTATAATTGGTGCACTTATTTTCTGATTTTTTTTATTTCCTTTCAAAATCTTATGTTTTCTGTCAATTACCATACTGAGGGCCTCTGGTACGTGTGTACTGGTTTTATTTCCGATGCCTTTTTTTAATACTATTAACTGAAGTATTGACCTTGAATTAATCACAATTTTTTCTATTTCATTGTGTTTTCTTTTTATTTCTTAGTTGTTAATGTTATTATAATTAAAAGAAATTTTTGAGAACTAGAGTACTGTAGTAACAATATAAGAAACGAGGTAGGGGTCAGTTTGATAGAAAACGGGGAAAAGGCAGACAGGTGGAAAGAATAGTTCGGCAACCTATACGCAGGCCGTGAGTTAGGAGATGAATAGAGAAGGAAGATGGTGTGGAGATAAATGAGCTAGGTTACCCCATAGTGAGAGAAGAGTTCGATGTAGCATTAAAAAATTTAAAGAATAATAAAGCTCCAGGTGTAGATGGGATACAGGCGGAAATTCTAAAACATGCAGGACAAGAGGTTAGAGATCGTATGTTTAAGCTAGTTGGTCACAGTTTTGAGACGGGGAAAGTCCTGGAGGATTATAATAGGAACGTGGTAGTAACCATACCTAAAAAGGGAGGCGCGGATAGGTGCGAAACATTTAGAACGACTAGCTTAACTTCCCATGCGTCAAAAATTTTAACTAGAACTGTACAGAGGAGGATGGAAAAAAGGGCAGAAAAACTATTAGGGGAAGATAAATTTGGGTTTAAAAGAAATAGAGGAACGTGAGGGGCCATTCTACTATAGCTTTACGGGTAACAATAGAGAAAACGGTATAAAAAGTACATACATAGGATTCGTAAATTTAGAAAAAGCTTTTGACAATGTTAAACGGAACAACATGTTAAATATACTTAAAAATGTAGAAATGAGTTACAGAGATAGAAGAGTGATACTTAGTTTGTATAAAGAGCAGCAGACAGTTATAGAGCTGGAGCAGCAACGTAGAAAAGTAAATATTAGAAAAGGAGTCAGGCAGAGATCCACACAGTTGCCGCTACTTTTTAATTTATACATCGAAGATGCGATCAACATCGTTAAATACTAGTATCCAAGGGAAGAAAAAGTAGCGAAAAGCGAATATAAAGATAGGAGACGAAAGATTAGAAGAAGTGGCTTATTTTAGGCATCTATGAAGTCAGATAAGTCAGGACGGAAGTAGTAGGGATATAATAAAGCAGGGTTGAGTCAAGTGAGTCACTTCTATACTCGCGAACGATTAATTTAGAAATTCGAAAAAGAATGTTAATGGTATATATGTAGAAATGAAGAGGTATTAGAAAGAACAGGAGAACAGAGGACTTTATGGAAGTCAATAAAAAATAGGCGAGATAGGTTGGTAGATTCTCAGGCATGAAGGTTTAGTCATAGACATATTAGAGGCAGACAGAGGAATTAAGAGGAGGAGAGGTAGACCTAGATTAGATTACTATTTAAAAATAGTTAAGGATTTGGGATGAAATGCGAAGAGTAGCTCAAGATAGAAAGGAGCGGAGATGCGTGTCCAATCAGTCTTAGGACTGACGACCTTATAATTTTGATGAATGTTATTGTTAAATTTTTAGTTTTCAAACTTGTTCACCTTTTTGTGACTTTTATTTTTCTTACATTTGTTAATAATATTACCGGCTATATGTGCAGTGTTGCTTATTAAGTAGCGGGGGAGTACAAGTTCAGACCTGCAAACGCACGTCAGAAATGCGCTTGGATATGTATTCATACATTACAGCACCGAGCGGCATGGCCTGAGGTCTAGACCATTGTTTAGCATTCGGGAGGACGCCGGTTCGATGGTTCTGTGGTTTCCTTGGATCACTTAGGCGAGCACTGGGGCAGTAATATTCCACAGAGAATGTTTCATTCTCTTCTGTCTTCATTTCGTCCGTTTCATCTTTCTAACCCGAACCACCACCCACCCATTCCCACGATTCCTGAAAGCAGGCTGAAGGGGGCCTTCCGCCCTACCTTCCGGCGTAGTCTGGAGGGACTACCCGCCCACCAGCATCACTGGCTGGTGGGAATGAAACACCCAAAAGTTTTTTTTTACATTACAGCTGCATAAATTCATTCGTGGGCTATAACGGTTAAGCCGTTTTTGAGAAAAAAAATACTTTCTGATTTTTTAGTTTTTGGATTTATTGAAAAACCAAAATAGATAGAGGTCTAAAATTTTCAGGATTAACGTATCTCAGTACCAATATACCCTTAAAAAATAATCCAGATATCCTTCTGGGGCCGATTCACTATCGTTTATCGGTATGACCTTTGAATTTACTTGTCATTCATTGTCACTGGGTTGATACTCAAGTTTATTAAAAGACATTTTTTACCCGTATCCAAAGTAACTTCTTTCACTGTTGGAGTTTTGTTCTACTGAATCGTAAAAAAATATGATAATGGCGTAAACGATAAATTTGATCGTGTATCCATCGTTTTACAACATCCCTTCCTGCCTTATCATTTTTATTAGCATACACTTCCTTTTGGCAGTTAGGTATACATTAAATTGATATTCATTCCTTAATAAAAAGTTACTGGAGAAAAGATAAGCACGGCAATTTTTTTCAGTTGTTGGCTGTGATATTATGCCTGTTATTATGCAAAAAGTGGTTTTTATATTCATTTTTAAATACAGTTTATTTAAAATAATTTATTCAACGATTTATTGTTAATAAATATGTAAAAATTATTTTTTCAAAATAATTGCATTAATAATTCAATTAAAATTAACGAGCACAGCAATCAAATGAGTTAATAATATATACACTTATCTGACAAATTAATTAGGGAGTTTGGGATAGTAGAAAATGGCGGAAAACCGTTACTGACTCATTACTAACTCACTTCAATGTTTCTTCAATCTGAATCTGACTTCCACGATTGTTATTCTTGCTATTAAATAAATGATCGCTAATTGACGTGCTAATCAAGTAGTCAGGTGTAGTGTTGCCCAAATTCAGTCTTGGTCTTGCAGTCTTGGTCTTGTTCTTGCGTTTTTGCAAGACCAAGACCAAGAACAAGACCGCGTATTTTTAGCAAGACCAAGACCAAGACTGACCGTGCAAGACTTGAGCAAGAACAAGACATAGCCTGCAAGACTCTTGCGTCTTGCAGCTAGGACTTAGCGCTATTTCACTGAGTAGTTAGGTGTAACAGTTCGGTGTATAGGTAGGTACGCTTAGGAATTCTATGAGACGCAAAAAACTGTATCAAAGAATATGAAAAACTGGACCTATGCGCATTACGACTAATACCATAAACATAGCGAATAAAAAAATTATTAAAATCAAACTGAGT
>NW_020439054.1:375548-381053 GCF_000699045.2 Agrilus planipennis | reverse complement strand
GGGGAAATCCCTACATCGGCTTGCCCCTCATTAGTCACATGAGGCCCGCACACTATATGGGGCATGTACCCCTATAAATTCCATAAATAATTCACATGTTCATTTTCCTTTTTCGTCAATCAGGTTCATGATTTTGGGCTCTCGCTTGGTCATTAAATCTAAAACTATCTATACCTATCTACAATTATCTTCCTTCAACAAAAAATGACAGAGTGCAGATTTGAGACTGCAGTCTCTTACATAATACAAAATACCAATTAATCGCAAAATTTGTAACAAGCAAACAGACCAATAGACAGGGAATAATAAAAACATATGGTGGAATCAACTTACTATGTGAGTCCATAGTATTAACGATGAATTTATTTATCGTACAGTATTTTTTTCGAAATTGGAAGACCTTGTAACACTTGCTGTTTCTAAAAAATTGCCGTAGACATCTATGAGAATCGTATTTGAATTAAGCAAATGTTTAACTATCAATAAGGCATATGTAGATAATTGATTTATAAAAAAAAGTATGTATCAACTGAAAAATGATTAATGGAAAAACCGCTTACGTGTAGGTATGTTAATATTAATGTAGGCAATGGCGGCGGAAAATCTGTTCTTGGTGTTGACCAACCAAGAGCTCTCTCTTGTGTTGAAAATCAATAGGTATATTAGAGTTCATGTATTTTCGTGCTTCCCAATTTACGATTGCACCGCAATCCTGCGTGCAGTATGCAATTATAAACGCGTTTCAAATGTCAGTCTATGAAATTTGTTAATATCTAACTAGTTTGGGCTACCTACCTACATCATTTTATTGTCTATTTTTTCTAAACTGCTTTGGTACACTCTCAAATTATACATATTATAACGGTCTGTCGTCCCTATTTACAATTCAAGTTTTTGTGAGAAAACAATAATTGGGCAATCGGTAGCGTTGTATCTGAATTTTCAAAATTCGTTTGACTTATTCTTATGATGATTTCCGGTTGCGCAAAAAAATGTCTTAAAAGTTTCATTCGATCAACAACGGGCTAAATAAGATTAAGTTATATTGCGATGCTGCATACTTATCATGATATTGTTGATCTTGGTAAATTGATGAACTAAAAGAGTTTATTTCTTGAAATACAAAACGAGCAGCAATTTTCGGAAGATATACATGTAGTTTTTAGACATCAAAAAGCCCATTTTTAGAGAGATTTTTTTTGATATACCAAATTACACGCGCACCCTTATCTCCTTCTATCATTTCTCACTATAAAAATTCACCATATGGACTAAATCTGTTCCGCCGCAACTGAATGTAGATAATTCTCAGGAAAAACTGGTGAAATTCGAACAATCATGAAATTTATCGCCACTTTTATTGGCTATTTTATTTAATTGAACACAATGGCTCGAAAACGTGAGTTATCCAGTTAGAATGAAACATGTAAACTTATGTTTTAGGAATTTTATATGCTCTCTATAGTTTTTATAAAGAGCAACAGGCAGTTATAGAACTGCAGCAGCAACGTAGAGAAGTAAATATTAGCAAGGGAGTCAGATATTTTTTAATTTATACCTATATTGAAAAAGTGATATACATCAATAAAGTCAGGACAAATTTATTAGAGATAGATATACAGGGTCGAAAGATTAGCGTAGATTTGCAAATGATATAACAGGCAGTAGAGATATCCTTGAATAAAATGGAAGCGGTACCTACTGACAAAATAGTATTGTACGAAAATAAATAAAAGTAAAATTAAAATACTGGTATGCAAGGGAAGAAAAAGTAGGGAAAGAGCGAATATAAAGATAGCAGACGAAAAATTAGAAGAAGTGTCTGATTTTAGATATATCGAAAGTCAGATAACTCAGGACGGAAGGAGTAGTAGGGATATAAAGCAGAGGATAGCGCAGGGTCCTGTCGCCTTTAATAAGTAGAAGTCACTTTTATGCTCGCGAACGGTTCATTTAGAAGATTGTTAAATGTTGGAGCGCGACGCTGAACGGGTGTGAAACATGGACAGTGGACGCGGCGAAAAAGAAAAGGTTAGAAGCGTTCCAAATGTGATGTTATAGGCGAATGATGAGGATAACATTGGTACAATAAATTAGAAGCGAAGAGGTATTAGAAAGAATAGGCGAACATAGGACTCTATGAAAGTCAATAAAAAATATGCGAGATAGGTTGGTAGGACACCTTCTCAGGCATGAAGGTCCAGTCAGAGACATATTAGAGGCAGAAACGGCAGTTAGGAGGAGTAGAGGTAGACCTAAATTAGATTACTGTTCGCAAATAGTTAAGGATGTGGGTTGTTCTAGTTTTAGGGAAATACGAAGATTAGCTCAAGATAGGAAAGAGGTGCGTGTCCAACCAGTCTTAAGACTGACGACCTTATGATGATGATGATTAATTCACCATTAAATGCACACTTTGTCACCTCTTCGTTCCTTCTTCTTCGCTTTGTATCGCCTAGAACTCATTCTTGTACAAACTACTACTCAATCTCGCGACAATTACTTATAGAAACTGGCCATATTCTAGAATGGTCTAGTGTATGCCGTCTAAAAACCTGGTCTTCTCCGTCCTCATGTATGTTGGGTGACCTATACGCATGTGGCAATATTTTGTTTAGAGAAATTTCGTCGAAATTCGGTAGCATATAGTCTATATTTTTCGATTCCGCTGTATGTTTACAAATATAAACGACATCACCATGAAACACTCACTTCGTTCGTATTGTCTTTTCTTATTGTTATTCTATGATTCCAAGCAGTCAAACAAAATCATTCTTCCGTTAATATATTTACAATTAAAAAAGAAATTAGTAACAGTTTAATAAACATAAATTAAGAAAAAAGAAACTGGGTCCGCTAGAATGACAACTGACAATCGATATCACTGGGGACTAGACCGCCGTCGCGTCATTTTTTGAAAACTGTGAAGTCTTCCATGACTGTGGAACATGTCTCTCCAAGCATGGGTAATTCAGCGAAGTTTTGTGCGTTAACTTAGTAACGCAATTTACTGCGCCGGTTCATTGCTCTAAATTGCTCAACATTGCACCATGGCGCAGCAAAATGGAACGTGCCGAATAAGCAGCGAAGCGCACCCTCCACCCCACGCTCAGAGGTTCTTAGAACAAACAGCTTCCTTTGTTGACGCATTTTTTACTCAGTGAGTGGGTGAGTGGGAGAGAGAGAGAGAATGAATAAGATTGGTCGTGATGTTGTTTGATTCCCTTTGACACTTAGAACTGTCTACTTATCCTACATAAAAAATACTATAATCCATTTAATATGAAATAGATAATGCTTTAAAAAAAGTCATCATCATAAGGTCGTCAGTCCTAAGACTGGCTGGACACACACCGCCACTCTTTCCTATCCTGAGCTAATCTTCGCATTTCCTTAAAATTAGAACAACTCGTATACTGTTTGCTAACAGTAATCTAATCTAGGTCTACTTCTACCCCTCCTAACTCTACTCCTCTTAACTCCTGTTTCTGCTTCTAATATGTCGGATATCTCGCCTATTTCTTATTGATTTCCATAGACTCCTCTAATACCTTCTCATTTCTAACCTTCTCTATACGCGGTAACACCACATTTCGAATTTCACTTTTGACCTTTTCTTTTCTCCCGCGCCTACCATCCATGTTTCCTACCCGTACAGCGTCGCGCTCCTATTATAAAATTTTAACAATCATTGATTTTAGGTAATTTGTGGCGGATAAAAATTAAATAAATTTTCACGTTAATATTAAATATTAACCACTATTTAAAATTTCTTAAAGTATTTCAATTGTTTTTTGTGTATCCCTTGTGTAAAGGGAAAAGACCACTCAAAATTTTATTTTTTACTTAATTAACATTATACTTGTCATAATTTTTTCAATATCGTTTAAAGTTCTTCCCCCCTATCACTCACTGTGAGCACGAAACTGTTAGCGTTGCTTAGAGTGGTCGAAATTCACTTTTGTGAACAATTTGTTTAATCACTTTCTTTGTGTTGAAAATTGTTTGAAAAATTATATTTAAAGGCAATGTTTGTAAATAGGTATGCAACACATCGTACACTTTAGCATAAGAAATTGCTGATACTAACTACGTAATACTACTTTGGCCTGTGCTGACAGCACTCATAACTTCCTTTATATATAATATTATTGAGCAAATGATTTCTACATTTTTCGCAAGAAAACTAAAGAACATTGACATGGGTTAAATTGGGGTAATTGAGGAAATCTGGAGTACTTCTACACATTTGTTCCTAATGGGTCGATATTTCTACTTCGTTACCGGATACGATATTGCATCACGTTGCTGAAAACGGATAATATATGTGGCAGATATTTTTCTAGCGACTTGCAACATTTTCGTAGCCATTAATTGTGTGACCGCGTGAAAAACCTTTTAGAATTACTTAATGAAAAAAAGGAGAAAGATTGATGAGACAATTATCAGAGATGCGAATTTCTTTGTACTTTAGGTATTTGTATTATTAGATAAAACAGTTTGGGCAAGACAGTTGCTTTCAGAAACTGCAAATTAAGACAGTAATAAATACCGTCATACAGATTTAATTAAATTAAAAAATACGTACTTATATGGAGTTGTTATGTTACAACTAATCAGGGCTGTGAAAATACTAATGTAAATAATGTACATTACCAAATCCTTTGTTAATCAGAACTTACTGTAAATTATTCAAATTATCCATTAATTTTATAATAAGTAATGTAAAAAATGCCTTAAACATTACTTTTGCAGTGTGCACCGATAGTATTATCCATTAATTTTTAATTTACTTTTTTCTTACTAATGACGAATAGGAAATACTTCTATTACTATAAAAAATAAGGTTAGTGTAAAAATTTTCCATTACTAATTACAAAATTAATCGATTCATCAACTACTTTTAGTTTCTAAAATCGATTAATCGAAATAATCGCGATGTTTTGCATATTTTCACCCATATTTCGCAAGGCTAACATTTAAACGAAACCTTATTTTTTCCATTTTTGTACACTCTGCATAGGAAGTCAAATTTGTATAAGACAGACGATCTTGTATTAAAATAGGGAACAAGTTTTATTTGAAAAAATTGTCAATTAAACTTACAGTTCGGCTGCCATGACCACTTTGTGTTTACCACCCTGTATATACGAATTAATATATTATTACAGAATGTTACTATACACGGTGATAAACTTAAACCGTTGTTCAGTTGAAGTTTATAACTATAAGGCAGCAAAAGAGATATCGCTTTGAATCGTGGTACACTATTACTAGTAATAAGTCTATTTCCGAAATTATAGTATATATGTTACCGGAAATGTATGAAATCTAGGAATTGTATAAAATTCCTAGGAAATGTAGACAATACCGAGGCTATTAGGAAATGTATAAGATATTAAAATAATTCGAAGTGATCTGTATTCTGTCGAAACTGCCAGACGCGGATCGCGATTTCGATCTTTTTGGATCTCATCAGCGCGTCGCAGGCAGCTCCGACAGAAC
>NW_020439054.1:372448-374701 GCF_000699045.2 Agrilus planipennis | reverse complement strand
TATTTAAAACCATTAAATGGAAAAACAATTGGGTACCTAAAAATGGAGAAGATCTTGAGATGATTAAAATTTATTAAAAAAATGGAGAAAAACGTGCTGATTGTCACAGCAAGTTGTAAAATTAATAAACAAGACATTATTTGGAATAATAATTGTCATGTAATTAATATTTTCCTCATATTTCATCTTGATTAAAAAGAATTTCATTTAATTACCATCAGCAATAATTAAAAGTAAAAAATAAAGAACTGACTGGCTTCAGGAATGGAAGTTCCAATGGAACGCAAGGGAAATCCCATTGCCTTCAGCAATGGAAGTCCCATTGAGTTCGAGAATTCTAGTGGAAATTCCATTCATCCCATTGGCAATTTTCCATTTACCTATTACCATTAATTATTATCAGTGGTAATTAAATGGCATTATTTTAATGGAAATAGAATGGAAATTTTTCCTACGGGTCGAGACACCACTTATTGAGAGATTCTAGTCTCTCGTTCGGAGACTGGATACGAAATGAGGATCTCTCTATGAGCGACTCGAGTCTCTCGGAATGAGCCGCTCGTTCAGAGACTGGATACGAAATGAGGATCTCTCTATGAGCGACTCGAGTCTCTCGTTCAAAGACGCTAAACAGTCTCTCGACAATCTTTCTCAGCGACACCAGAGAGACTCGATGAGAGACGGAGACTCGAGTCTCGCTTTCAGAGACTGAGAGACTGAACATTCTTATCTAGGGATTCCCTGGCATTATTTATTTTCTTCCTTCTTCATCTAATACTTTCATTTTCTACCCTAAACCTGACTATTACATCTAAATCTTTTTTCCATCTGACATACGTTGCTTTATTATCCCCCTGCCAATGCACCCATAACAAAGTTTCATGCTTTCCACAATCCACGTACTTCGGCTCAATTTTTCTCCTTCAATATATTCTCCGAGACTTGTTCATGCAATACGTTGTAAGCGTATACATTACAAGAATTTTTTTACTATATATATACATATACATATACATATAGGTGGTATGTAAGACTTACTTTCATAATCTGTATATGATGGCGCTGTTGAAACAATTTCTGCAACAACCAGAAAGATGCAGATGACACCGCAGAGGTGTTTCAGGGTAATGCTACTTGCCATTGTATTTTTCTGAAGCTTCTGTAACAAAAATGAAAACTTTATTACTAAATTTTAATTTGTAGTGTATAGTATTTGAATTATAAGGTTTAACTCCCTCTATTCCTTTAACAATAAAAGATAATATATCTTGTATTCAATAAGCTCGCTATCAACTTCTTATGAATACGATTAGAGAAAATCTTCGCTAATTTCTAAAAAAAACAAAACTTGCCAAACAAGGTAGAAATAAAAAGAAGTTGAGGTTTTTAACCTGTGCACTTAAGATTAATTAGATATCTATAGAATTTCTCTTCTAAGACACGTAACCACCTTTTATCTGTGGATTATTAAACTCAAGCTTAATTGAATAAATTAATTCTTGGTGTATCAGGAAGTGTTAAAATAATTCCGGCCATATAATCTTCAAGGCGCTCCTATGTAATTCTTTGATAGTGCCCCATGTAAAGCCAGAGTTGTCAAAATTTAAAAAAGAAATATGAAATTTCAGTTATGGAAATGGATCATCATCATAAGGTCGTCAGTCCTAAGACTGATTGGACACGCACCTCCACTCTTTCCTAGCGTGAGCTAATCTTCGCACTTCCCTTTAACTATAATAATCCACATCTTTAACTATCTGTGAACAGTAACACATTACGATTTTTTATTATTCTAAAGTCACCACTAAAGAAGTCTCTAACTTCGGGCCAACGGACTTCACTAATTCCTGGTATATATAATTCTAGTCTATTCATCTCAAGTTTTTAATTTTTTAATTTCCCTATTTGCCTCATTGTCCTACCATTCCATGCTCCCTATTACACTTATTGATGACATAACATACCTCGGGGTAGTCCCCACCCGGACATCCGAATGGGAGACTAGTTTACGTCCGGAGTAGGGTTGCCACCCGTACTTTATTATAAAGTATTGTACTCTATTTCGACTGTGCGTACGTTATATTTTACAACACACATAAAGTACGCAAAAATACTTTATTTAAGGCCTTAAGTAAACATCGTAATTTTGTAAGCGATTATTCGAAATTCAGAGTATTTTTACATCAATAATATTGCACAGAAAAAATGGCAAGCCCTATTTACGGAACAACCTGATTTCCCAAATCTGTTCAA